>NC_050526.1:30701134-30781933 GCF_002922805.2 Oryzias melastigma
AAATCGAATGACGAGTGGTGAAGAATGGCCCAATTTTTTATGCACCCTGTGATACTGGGCGGTACTTGATATGGACGGCCGCCAGCCAGAGAGTCTTACACATCAGAGCTGCTGCTGGCTGCTGATCCGGCTGCCACCGCCCTGTGGCCACCCAGCTGTTGCCCGATTGTGGGACAGTGTCATCCCCTCCTGACTGCTGCCATCTACGTTTATGATCACACCAAGGATTTGTAAAAAAAATTGGGGGACATCTTGAGGATCCTGCTGATGCCTCTCTTTCACACGGTGCCAGTTGTATTTTTGACCGTCACCTACTTGATGAACTGAGCTGACTTCACTTGCTTTCTTTCTTAAATCAGCCTTATTTTTTTATTTTATTCTGATATTCACTTTGTCACTATATGATATATCTATGAAGTCTGCTTGTTTTCTGTGAGAAAATGAACTGAATTGCAGAAGGAGCTGTCGGCTGGTCGCGGCCCTTTGAAAACTGAGCTGGCTTGAATGCGTGACAGCTGTGTTGACAGCCTCATATAACTGATTGTTTACCTGGAACGACTGTTTTCTGCTTCAGTGAACCCCGCGCTCTGGAATCCAGTTCTGTACAGTCAGAACAGACTTGAGGTCAGTACTTAAAAATGGTGAACGGGAACAGAGTCTGTCTGAGGGCGCAGGACAGTTTGGTACGCTTCATTTGTGCTGCCCACGGCATTTCTGTCAGACTGTAATAATAATGTGGGAAGTGTTTTTCTCACCAGAAAACTGCATCCACACTAGAAGGGTTTGGCTTACTGTTCAGACTCACCAGTGTTGACATTTTATTCATAAAAAGTATTTATTTTTTTCTGATGATGAACCCTTAAAGCGATCCTGGCTCTTGTTGGATCCTGTCTGTGGTCTCCTTTCCATGTCTGACTTCAGCCATAAGTACAGCAGAAAACATCAAAAAGAAAAAGAAATTCCCTCTTGATTTTTTTTTATTTACACTGTCATTCCTCTCTGCTAAACTCACTTCAGGCTCTTTGCAGCATGGATGAATCTCATCACAGCCGTTTTCTTCCCTCAGTCTTGATTGATGTCTGTGTTTTGTCTGAGATTCTCCCCTGACTTCCTTTCCATATGCTAAAACTCACCAAAGTCTGCTGAAAATGTGTGTGCAGCGACAGAGGCATGGAAGTGAGGTTTGATCACTGCTGTGGCCGGGGACCGACTCCGAGGAGCCTCGTCAAAGAAAACCCTGACGTGTTAGCATCGTGTAGAACATAGAGTGGCTTGAAGAGCTGCCGGGAAAAACAGCTCGCTCTACAAGAAGGTTTTTAATCAGTTTTCAAGGCGTATTATTTCCTCAAGCGCTTTTCAATGCTTTCTGTCAGAGTCCTTTTTTATCTGGAGTAAGTGGAGTGAAAACTTCATCTCAGCAGTAAGATCCATGATAAACCACCGTGATATTGGATAAGTCTTGTATTTTTTCCCTGCTGGGGCTCTCATTGATTCATTACTATTCAGCAGAAAAGCTGAAATTCATTGAGCTGTGTGGCTGAATCCGTCTATACCTGCGCTTAAATAACATTTTGGAGAGGAAGCAATATTCTGTTTGACTCGACTTGACATGGTTTTAAAGATGTTTGACAGATTTTGTTTGTTCCAGCTTGTTGATTTTTGAACCAAATCAACGTAAAACACTCTTTTTTTCAAGTGCTGGGATTATCATCAAGTCTTTTTAATAAAACAGAGGAAATGCTGCATTTATTACAGTGGTGCTCATGGTGGAGAAGTTTGCTCAATTTGGAATTAAAGAAAATATTTTATTTATCTTTTTATTTTCTTTCTCATTTTTATTCAATAAAAGGAAAACATTCAATACCCTTGATCTGTAAACTCAAACACAATGAAAAAAAATGAGAAGGGGACAGAACGAAGAAAAACGTATATTGTCTGCACCTTTTAACAAATACATTAATCAATTAGTTAGAAAGAAAAGCACAAAACATTTTGCGGGATGAGTATTTTTTATTTATACTAGATAGATGGATTATACTATTTTCAATGTAGCTTTTAAAACTTGATATTGTTGTGGCATTTTTAATTTCTGTGCACATTTATTTACCCTATATACTGATAAGCATCTCTCCTACAGAAGTAGTCTGTCTTTTAGTTAGCAATTGAAAACCAGAATTTAATTTTGAATTGGGAAAATACATCACTTCAATGCACCATTTTGGATCCCAGGTCTTACTTTAAGCTCAACTTGACATTGTGATGAACAGGGCTGGTGATTCTATTCACAATCAATGATTCATAAATAAACCACGATTCTTATTGTTGAATATGAATCAGTATGAGTTGTATGAAAATTAACATGTTTTAAACACCATCATGAATAAGTTTATGTAGAATTGGAGATCAAAATCAACAAAACACTACCTAAGAAAACATAAAGATTATTGAAAAAAAAAAACTTTTTTTGTAACTCTTAGCAATATCACATTCAAAAAGTCAGTTTTTTCCTCCTAGTTCAGCAGTAAGGAAAACATAAACCTCACTACTGCTTTGGATCATTTACCAAACCACTCCTGAAAATGTCATCCACATTTTTTTCATCCTCAAAGTTTAGCTGATGACTGTTCCAACAGATGACAAGGAGATAGTAAATGAAGACACAGGAACACCTACATAAAAGTGACTCTGCAACATCTGGAAAGACTCTCCCACCATGCCAGCAGACAATCATAAGAATTCACAAAACTGGTGACCAGATTTTTATTATGTTTTATTTAATATTATGTTTTATTATGTCTTTGAGTTCATTTTATTTCATTATATATCAAATTGATAAATAAATCAAAATAGTTCTATCTATCAGAACATATATCAGTAAAATAAACCTCATTCTCCTTTAATTTTCTTCTATGAAAAACTCTGAACAGGTTTTAACTTTGATAAAAAGAAACATCATTGACATTTAAAAAAATGTATTAACCTCCAGTGACATGTAACACATTTGGTTTGTTTACTTTAAACCCAGCTTTATACTGCATTTGAAAGCAATAATTCAATTGCCTGAAGTGTATTTTTAGTACACTCTACTGCATATAAAGATCATGAATCTGCGATCTAAGATGTCACAAATATTTATACTCAGATTCTCTGGAACAGTTCACAAATATCTGGGTGTCTGGATTCTCGCTACAGCTCTAATGATGGAAAAAACTGTGATAACATAAATCAGCATCACTTTGCACTCTTATTTTACTAAATGCATCGTCCAACTGTGTGTAGCCCTTTAGTTTTGTCCACACTTGTATTGTTTCTGTTGTGTTTGTTGGGGAACATGGACTGCATTGGAAGTTTGTCCAATGTTTGAATGACTCGTTTGTCAGACTGATGTCATATTTGACCTAAATGAGTCAAATTCAAGTCTTCACTTCACCTTTGATTGGAATTAAGGGAGTACTGACGCTATGGTGTTCTGACATTCATCTGATCTGCTTACCTGAATCAAACAAGTGAATCTTGATCTGGTTCTAAGCAAAGTTTATATGCAAGTGAACTCTGGTGCGGTTCACTTCAGTGGGAATCCTCAAAGATAATCAAACCAAGGGAGAGCAAACGCTGTAAACACTATGAAAAATGTGTGTTGTGGTCCCTCCTTACATGGCAGACCACTTCATTTGCACATTTTTAGTGCACTTTTGCATGCCTTGTTTTTAGTTTTATTTTTTTAAGCAGAATTGTGTTCTGCATCCTGATTGGCTACAGACATTCCGTGTAGTATCTCCTGTGCAGAGGGAGGCAGTTTGCCAAATTTACTTTAATTCTATATTATGGGACTTATTTAGCTACAAATGTTTAAACTTTGAGAGTCTAAACAGGAGAGAAAAGTGTGAAAATATAATGTCTGTTTGACTAAAGTGTGTAAAGAAGGGTTTTATAGTCTTAAAACGTCTATAATCTTACTGTATAAATTTCCCCTAGTGCGGGTTATTTTAGAACGTATAACTGAGATAAATGACGGAACACTGTATTAAAACAAAAAACCATGGAGCCAGTTTTAAAATGTGAAACATTAACAAAGCTTTAAATTTGTTTGGTGAATAAATATGGTGGAATGTGGAAGTGGAGTCTTGTTCTTACATGATGCTTAGGGGACTATTAAAGGCCCTCTTGTGGACTGCACTGTAAAAAAGAAAAACATTGGATCAAATAGCAAAGTTCTGTAATTTGTTACATTAAAAATTATTCATTTTCATTAAACTAAAATTTTTAGTTGATGGTTTACTCAACCTAAAATTTAATTTGATATAAAAAAAATAATATTTTAAATGTAGCAAAGTATAACATTTTTGTCAATTAATTCAATGTTTTACTTTTTACAATGTACCTGTTCAGGGTGTACCTTGCCTTTGCCTAACAGTGGCTAGGATAGGCTCCAGCAACCTTGTGGCGACAAAAGGGTTTTCAAGATGGGTGGACGGGATCAGTGGGGCTAGCTGCTTTTTCTTTTATGAGCTTTTTAGTCAAATTTTATTAAAGCAATATTGCTCACAAGTAATTAGCTGTAGAACTGGGTTAAGTCTTCCAGACGGGTTGGTCCGCTTCAGTTTCTAGTTCTTTCCCTATAATGACTAAGAGCAAATCTAATTCTACCTTTTTTCTTTGCCTATTTAACTAACTCCAAAGGTCTTTTCTTGTCTGTAAGAATCCTTAAAGAGCTTTGAGTGCTGCCAATAAACCTTTAGAGACTTAGTTCTATTTCAGTTTTGCTCAGTGTTTGTCCTGAGAGTTTGGCTGAAGCGTTGCAAAGATAAGGCATTAACTCCTTGTCTTGTTTGTGTTTTGTTTATGTTAATTTAATCATTTTCTTCTTTATTTCCTAATGAAATGAGAGCGGGACAAACCAGTTCAGACTCCAAATCTTGGGTCCATAAAAGATCCCGGCTGTATTTTAAAGTCAGTTTCTATTGGCGCACCGTCGTAACCACTACATTATATTAGATCCCTCTTTAGTAGTAAATTTTTGCGCCTATTAGTGGATGTTTGGATTGCCTAGGGCGTGATATCCAGTGGTTTTTCCTGCCTTTGCGGTTCGGAAAGCATTCCTCCGGCTGCTTGGCTTCACTCCACGAGTCTGAACAGCTGACAGCCACAGACAAAGCGCTGGAGCGCTGGAGACTGGGGTTTGGACCTGACACAGAGATGCCCAGAACCATCACACAGGCTAGAGACACTAATGGAGTGGATAAAGTTCATAGAGTTAGAAAGCTAAAGCTGTGGCACTAATGTGAAGGAAGTATTGTTGTCTTTACCTTTAGTCATCTTTTCTTCCCCCGGTTTGTTCGAAGGATTGGCTTTCCTGAGGGTGTGGAAGAAGACGCCGCTGACAGGGAAACGACTAGATAATCTCCTCGTCTTGCAGACCTGTTAGCCGCCTTTGCTTGTTCTTACTGGAGCCTCAGAGCAATGGATTTTTTTGAAGTCTTTTCTTTTTACAGTTGCGGTGCAGCTGAATCTAAAGTTAAAGTGGAGAAACTTAAGAGAGGAGGAGGGGAGAAGCTGAAGATGGTGTCTGCTGTTTGATGTTTTGAAATAAACCTTAGTGTACATCTGAGAGACTTGTCATGAAGACCTGGACAAAATCCCAGAGTTTTGTTTGCCAGCCTCTCCTACGCTTTTTTCTTTCTTCTTCCTCACATTTCAGAGGCGCCACTGGATTTAGGAGCAGAGGAGAGGGAGGAGAAACAGATAGGCACAAGTAGTTTGAAGGACACACTTCCTGAAGTTTTCAAGAATTTAAAACTTCTCGTTTTTTTTTTTTTTTTCTTGTTTTGACTGGAGCTTCGGCAGATGATCGCGACAAGTCTTAACCTGAAATTCCTTCACCTTCCAATGGATCAAAGAGTAACCTGGCTCTTTTTGCTCTCCCTCCCTGTCCTCCTGGTCGCCGCCATGCTTTCAGCGGCAGCAGCGGGCAACCACACCGGCAGGATCAAGGTGGTCTTCACACCCACCATCTGTAAGGTGACCTGCGTCGGAAGCAGATGTCACAACAACTGCGAGAAAGGAAACACCACCACCATCATCAGTGAGAATGGCCACACCACAGATACGCTGACGGCCCCCAACTTCAGAGTTGGTATGTCCCGCACACACACATTACCTTCATCTGTTTACTTTTGTCTAGATTTCATATTGAAACCACAAAAGTTAGGGCTGTCATGCTATTAATTAATCATAACTTGTAATTAATCTATTTTTTTCCCAACCTAATAATTACTGTGAGACGCCTCATTTTGAGCCATTTTCATTTAAATTCATGACATTGTGACACAATGAAAGATCAAAATACAAATCATAATGTGGTTTTATAAAGTTGTCCTATTATAACAGACTCCCAACATTTACCTCTACACTGCCAAGGGGTATTTTTTTTTTATTTCAAACAATTATGAAAAAAAAATCACTACTTAAATATATAAAAAAATAACACTTCAGAACAAAAAAAAACTTATATTTTCGACAAACTTCTTATTAATGTCATAATACAAACGTTGACAAACAATTTTCCACAGTTTACTGTCCCATGCCATCAGCCCTCTGTTTACCTTTTTGATAACAAACACCTCGGCGAGCGTTAGCCAGAATAGATAATAGCTGAGGTGCCAAGTTTCCCTTAGTTCTGTAAAGAATTACAACGTTGCTGATTGATGATGTCACAGGAGCGCATGCCCTGCGTCCAGGGGCCACCAGGATCGATGCGAAACACTTATTCAGCTGACTTAAAAAAAAAAAAAAACCTTTGCAAGTAAACGTTGGATCCTTGTTTTATGTTCGCCCTGCCAGCAAGGCCGAGAGGGCCCCATATGCTTTAAAAGTGGGCAGAAAATATGGACCCCGATTGGGTTTGTCCGCAGTTTCCCACATTGACTTAAGAGGGGACTCAGGGGGTTAGCTCGCTATACTAGTCACTTACCCGGTGGACAATGTAGCATGCTAGCGAGCTCCACTGTAGCATGCTAGTTAGCTCTTCTGTAGCAAGCTAGCGAGCACTACTGTAGCATGCTAGCAAACTCCACTGTAGCATGCTAATGAGTTTCTTTGTAGCATGTTAATGAGCTCTACTGTAGCAAGCTAGAGAGCGCTACTGTAGCATTCTACCGAGCTCCGCTGAAGCAAGCTCCATTGCAGCATGCTAGCAAGCTCCTCTGTAGCATGCTATCGAGCTCTGCTGCAGCATTCTAGCAAGCTCCTCTGTGTGGAGGTAGGGCTAGCATGCAATCGAGCTCCACTGTAGCATGCTAGCGAGCTTCTCTACTGCAAGCTAGCGAGCTCCTCTGTATTGAGCTAGCATCCTCCGCTGAATTGAGCTAACAAGCTCCGCTGTAGTGAGCTAGTAAGCTACGCTGTCCACCAGGCGGCTGGATAGCATAGCAAGCCTACCCACTGTGTCCCCACTGAAGCTAATGTGGGCAAACACAGGTGGGATCACCATGGAAACTGCGGACAGACCAAATCAGGGTGCACATTTTCTACCCACTTTTAAACCATATGGGGCCCGCTTGGCCTTGCTGGCTGGGTGAGAACATGACAGGTTATAAATTAAATTGACGCAATTATATTAAAAAAAAGCTAACTTGTCTGTACTTAATCACGATTAACGAAATAATCTGAAACCTTTAAAAAACATAAGACAAAAATAATATTGCAGAAACTGAATGAAAGATTTGAAGAAAAATACTTTTCACTGATTATAAAAGCTATTTAAAGCCAAATTATATTTTCAGAGGTCCACTAAGCATGAAAAATGATGACTTATTAACAAGTCAGAAATTTGAGCAAAGTAATCGTGATCAGTTGGCGACATCAACTATTATCACCACCTGTTTACTAAACCTGTCAAAATTTCTTCAAAAATGTTGTGTTTAAAACATTTTTGACAACATTTTTACTCTGAAATGTGCCACTAATGTTTGTAGAGGATGTTTCTCAAAGTATGGGAGATTTAAATGAACATAAGTATGGCAGATGGATTGAAGTTGTGCTTTTATTTTGGCGAGGTTGTGCGAGCAAAGTCGATCTGGGTCCTCTGGAGACGATTGATTCAAGATCTTGGTAGGAATCAGAGGGAAACGTTTTCATTCAGAGGCAAACATTATTTTGTGTATCACCTCATGGAGTTTTTGCAACAAAGCAGTTCTGTGGTGGGATTGTATACATGCAGGACCATTCCTGCAGTGGGTGAAATCCACTCGAATCTCTCTTATGAAGACATGTGAAACTCAGTAGCTGAGTTTCAGATCTGCTCTTTCACCGCAACACTCAGAGTTCCAGCAGCTGATTTAAGGCCTCCTTTTGCTGGTCCTATGTCTCCAGCTTAGCTTCCATTGCTTTATGTTATCATCAGAAGAATAATTTGGGTATAAACAAAGGCATCTTCCTGCCGTCTGAAAGTTACAGAAATTGATTTTGGAGTTGTGAATTTTTTCCAACAACTATTTCTCACATAAATGTTTGCTATTTCTGAGCCGTCTTTGTGTTTTCATTTTTTTTTTCTTCCATTTTTGATCTTGTCTTTCTCTATTTCATTTTAAATTTCAAACAATTTAATTTAAATCTGTCTTAATTTCCAGAATAGTGTTTCTACTCAATTTTAATATTATTTTTTTAGATAGATTTAAAGAAGAAATGCACTTTCCACATAACTAGACCCAAAAACTGGATTCCATATTAGGGATTGGAAGATCCAGTCCATTCATGGCACACTGACTGCATACATACAGTAGATGCATCAGCAGCAGTCAGCTGCAATCTGGAAAGTATTCACGTTAAGCCTTTCAGTTTCAAGTACTACATGTATTCCAGATGGAAACCATTGCCAGCAGAAATCCTTAAAGGATCACATCGTTCAGTCCCATTTTAAACAGCTAATTGTTGGAAAATACGGGCAAACTCCTGTTAAAAGGGTTTTTGATGTAAACGAGTGGACATGGATTAAAAATGTTTAAAAGTTATAAGGTTTATTAAGACTCAGAGGCTAATACTTGTTAATTTGAAATAAGGTCAAATATGTGTAATAAAACAGAGGCAAAAATACAAAAATACACATTTCGAAGCATCAGCGGAGTAAATCAGGTCTAAAGGGTTCTACCTCAGGGCTGTCAGCTGAGATCAATGACTGAGTTTGAGCCAGCAGTTGGATAAACTGCAACCTCAGGCGGTGATCAAGCAGTTTCTGTGTGGGGGAAGGCATGGGCGTTGTTTTATAGCCGCACGCTCTGTCTAAACCTGCCCCCGTTTCAACAAGACTTTTGTCCTCCGCTGCAACACGTGTCAGAAGATAGGAGGAGTGGAAGCTGATGGATTCATGTCGGACTCGGTAGAACTTCACACACTGCTGGTGGTAAAACCCCCAGTGGGTCGGTCTCCCTTTACCCCCCACAGAATTTCACCTCCCTGTTAAGCCGCTCAGTATGAATCATGTAGCTGCAGCTGTTGCTGCAACACATGGACATGTATTGTAAAACCCCCAAATATTTTCAAACTTCCATTTAAACTTTTCTCAAAACTGCACAAATATTCACTCTCACAAACAATGATGTTGACATTTTTTAATACAATGTGTTTTTGCTGAGTCACATTGTTTACATCTGTGTGTAAAAAACGTTTTCTGTAACATACTTGTCTGTTGTAGAGGGTCGTGTCAAAATTCTCTCTGTAGGCTACTCCTAGATTTTTTTTTTAATTTATATATCCCAAGAAAAAAGGAATTAGCTTATCTAACTCTACAACTATGTAATTGAATAGAGTTCAGACAGATAGGACTGTGGAACAAGTAGGGGCGAGATCCACAGCCAAGATGAGCCAGAGGCGAGGTCCACGGCCAAGAACAGGAGCAGAAAAGATCCACCAGGAATCACTCCCACTCTGAGATGTGAGATGATGTCAGAGGCGTGCTCCACTGCTAAGAACAGGAGCAGGGGTGATCCACCTGGAATCTGAAATCCCTCGCCCCTGAGGGAGTGGGAAAGAGGAACAACATGCGAATCGCACCGCACCAAACAGAAGCACAGAGAACTAAATATAATAAATAAGCTCCCCCAAAAATATAGTGCGGGATTACTGAGAGACCTGGTTTCAAATACAATTAGGATAAATGCTCACTTTTTTAAATCTCCAAATATGACTTCATCCATTAGCCAAAGTAAAAATCAAATAAAAACTGACCCTCTCTGAAAAGTATTCATAAATGCAATGTGTTCCAATTATAAAAACTTGGACAGTTTAAAAATGTACATACATTTCTTTCAATTGACAAATTGTTCAATTGCAATGCATTGAGGGTTTTTTTTGCTAATCAAGTGCGCACCAACGCACACTGGTTTTTCACTGAGACTTTTGGGAAATTTGCAGGTCACTGGATTCAAAATTGTTGAGTCAAACAACCCGAAAATGAAGAAAGTAGTGAGGAAGTTCCGACAAAGTTGAGAAGTTTGTAAAGTTTGTCTTTCATAGTCATTTAAATAATAATTCTAATAGTTCTCACTCTGTACAACTCTGTGACAGTTAAATATAAAGGTTTAAACTTTTCTTTAAGCTAAGCAGATGTTGTTGTGCTAGTACTTCAATGCTAATATGTTAGCATTTTAACAACAACATGAATGAGTAAAAGATATGTGCTAAAAATGATAGTTTAGAACAAGAACAGTAAATTTCCTTGTTAAAATGAACAAAACACGTGTTAAAATAATAATGGTAATAAAAAAACAATAGAAATGAAAATGAATATTCTGAAACATTCAACAAAATAAAACATTCACAAAAAAACTTTACAAAAATTGACACCAGATCTTCTACCTGTTGTATTCAATCAACCACGTATAAAATAATGAAAACTTAACTGATTAGTTATATGCCTAAATTTCAGTGAGGGGAAAAGGTTAGCATTGTTTGAAAAACTGTTCTATAAAACTAAATATATATATAATATCATGTTTCCTTGACTTTCTTTATAGTCAAATTTGCTGTTTCATTTTTTTTATGCAGTTTCTGCTCAGGTTTACACATAAAAAGTTTTATGCATTCATCACCATCCGCTCTAATATCTCATGACTCAAATCTTTGCTTTCAGTCACTTCACATTATCATATAGCAGCTAATTCTTTCCTCACCTGTCCAAGAGCACAGCTGCTTTTTAGCTGCTCATGAAGCTGCCAAAAAACTGGTTCAAACACTTTATGTTGGTCATTTTGAAGCTAATTGGCAGAATGGACTCCATTGCTGCTTGAAGAAGATGCAGTATATTTTGTAGAACCTTTTTTTTGTGTTCCAGTTCCACAATGGTTACTAGAACGAGGCCAAAGCAGTCTAAGACATTTAAAGTTTTTATGATATCCTTTTTATTATTATGGCTAGCAACAGTCCTGGACCACAAGGACCAGATTGTTTTCGCAATTCTTTACAAGAATTGTTACAATTGTTAAAGATTTTGTGTTTAAGCATCACTTTTGACATCTCAGGTATTAAAGGGTTTACTTTGTCTTTCATAGTGTCATTAATTAACATTTTCCGACATTTGTTTTTCGCCACATCAACGGGTGTAGATTTCCTGATGTGATTTCCTCCTTGTGCTTGAACAGATTTTCTATTTGTATTCTGGAACATTGTGCTACAGAGAGAAGTTCATTGGTCTTTTTTCCCCTAAATTCAAATAATTTTGTTGCTTTTATTCATCTCTTGGGCAGATACGGTATTTAAACCAACTATTGGTACCAGTTTTAATTCTTTAAAAGGGCAGAACCTCATTTAAAGGGTAACCAAACAGGGACGTTGGAGGCTGACTCCACCCACAGCTGAAATGTGAAAATCTAGTCAGATGGGAGGGGCTTGGGGGCAGGACGGTTATCACTGCTGGAGCTGCAGATCATGACGTGGGACTTCTGAAACTTACATGGTTTTACCAATCACAAAATTAAACTGTAGTACCTCAATTCAACCAGTAGGGGGCAGCACACAGACGGTTTTTGACCATATTTTTAAGAATTAAACAAGTTTATAATAATTTGTCAAAAATTTGGCAATGACCAACAGACAGCACTTTTAAAGCCCCATTTATAGAGGTCAACAGCCAAATAAAGTTGATTTAGGGTTTGGTTACCCTTTAAGCCAAACCATCATCGTCCAGAACCAGAAGTCCTCAACTGGAACCAGAAAAACTTTATTTTAACTGGCTTCCACTAACTTGTTGTTTAAAGCCTTAACAGTTTTTTCTACATTTCTGAACATTTTTGGGTAAGGGTAAGTTTTATCATTTCTGCTACCGGCCAATGGTGTCAGGCACCATCTTGTCTGCAGCCAGGTCCCTCTCCATTAAACTAACTACAACTAATATAAGCATTTGGCGGGGAAACACGCCTGGTTACTAACATCCTAGTGTGACTACCCTGCTTCTTCTGCAATCACGTCGAGGGTTAAGAATTCAAATGAGGCTTTAGTCTCAAGTCTCACATGGAGGTGTTAAGTTGCATAATAGCAGCACAAAAGAGACTATTCTGCTGTTTTTTTGGTTTTTTTTCTGTGTCTCCACTCGGGTCAGTGGAGTCTCAAATGGGCTTGAAACAGGTTCAAACAGATGAAAGCATTGGGGAGTGCTCAGCTCTGCAGCAGGTCAAGCAGCTGTGCAGAAATCACTGCTGCGTTTCATCTGCTGGGTGTGTTGAAGACGTGCAGAAACAAAGCTGGAGTCCCAGCTGCGTGTCGGGACTCGCCTTATTCCAGTCTCTAACACTTTAGCCTGACAAGCCTCCTTGTTCTGAAAACCCAGAGAAAACGCGTCTTGATTCCAGTAATTATGTCTTTATAAAAAATGCTGAATGTTTGTTTAATACATAGATGAGGTAAAATAGATAATTGTTTTTCAAAATATTAGTTTATTTATTATATATTTTATCATTTGAAATTTGAGATATTAGTTTTGTCAACATAAATACATTATATATATATATATTACGCTAAAGTGTGATGTAAATGTACATGTTAGTTAACATTGGTGGAAAAGCAAATACATCAAAAAATAAATCAAGCTAAATAAATCATAAATATTTCAAATGTATTAATTTTATATCATATGACATATATTTTTTTTCTTCTACTCAGAATTTTTTTTTTAAATAAAAAGCAGTTAATTAACAAATATTACAAAAACATACTACACAAAGATTATAGATTTGACAGCAATTTCAAATTTTAACAAAAACTCTAACTTGTGTGGTCTATATTTGTATATTTTTTAAACATTTTTTTCTAATTGGCACATGTATTTGTGCTTCACTATCTTTATTTTTTTCCCTTATGATCGTTTTTTTGAAACTTAATGGCTTTTCTCCTAAACTGTGAACATAAATCAAGCTGAGCATTTAAAGCTGCTGAAAGTTCGAATGTTCTGTGAAAGCAGATGTGTTTGTGTCCATGGAGATTTTATTTATCTCCGAGTCATGCAGAGACATTATGGAGAGACATGAGTGACCTACCTAAGGGCTTTTTAGCAGATAAGCAGAGTTTATTGTAAGTTTGCCTGTTTTCGTCTGCTCAAATTCAGAGATTTTTTCAAAGAATTCGAACTCTGAAGTGAACATAGATATGAATTTATTCCAGAATCATTCCCAAGAAAGGAGTCTCAAAAACTGAAACTGCCTTAAAGTCTCATTTCTCACTCTAGACATTTAGAGATCTTCTTAATTCTTTCATTCGGTGAGTTCCTGATGGCTTTCTCTGAAGTTAAGTGTCACAGTCCTGTGAGCTGTCAGGCCTGAGCCTGATGGAAAGATCTTTAATAAGCTCTCCTGGAAGATGTTTGTTCAGCTGCTCTTTTTTAACAGATGCTACAGAAGCTTTCATTTTTGCAGCTCATCTGTCTGCCCGACAGACTGAATTCTTTGTGGACTTCACTGATTAAAAATTAGGATTTTATAAAAGTCAGATTTAGTTTTGGAGAATGGAGAATTTGGGATTTTTAAGTTGAAACTTTAAAAAAGAATATCCTGAAAATAAAACAAGATCATCATCAACAAACATGCTTTTAGTCTGAAGAGTTTTTATTAACCATAGATTTTCTGTTTTTCTATGATAACAACTTCATTTCTCACTTATAATCACTTTTCTGCCATGAACAAGTCATGTCTGCTTCTCTATAGTCCACTGGACTTGGTGGAGTATGTTGGGCTTTTATTTTTTAGGTCTAAAGCCCACATTCTTTCACAAAAGCGACTCCTGCTTCCTAAGTCTTTGTCTATTTTAAGGTTATATAGTTTATCTGCATATTCTTTAAAATTTTCTATAATTTATCTATAATGTCCCTTTTATAACCTTCACATTTTTTTTGCTTTTACTCCAAATTCAACCTTTTTAAATTATCAAATACAACAAAATTTGTCTTTATGGGAATTTTAAAGAACTAAATGCTACAGAGAGAAGCAGATTGATGGAAACTGAGATATTAAACTGAAAAATAAATATAAATACTAAGCTGAAACTTTGTTTTTTGTTTTTTTTTTTGCTACAGATTGCTGGTTGATTTAAACCCAGAAAAAGGAAGATGTGAACAAATTCCCAACATTTAAATCATTTAATGAGTGATCCAAAGCACAAACGACACCATCACTGAACACAGCAGAAATAATGAGAACTAATGAGATAATTGCAGGCAGCTGTGACCATCTCCAAGAGAACTCAGGAGGGCGGGGCTTAAAGGAGAACGCACAGCTAACCTGCACAAAGTAAAACAAGAAAAACCCAGAAACAAAGACACAAGGGGCACACATGACACATTTTGGTTCCAATGTAATCAAAGTTAAAAAAAAACATCATTGCATTTCAAACTATGAAACCCTTTTTTCTGTTCTTAAAAAGTTTTCAGTGATTTATCGATTTTTCCTTTTGAAGCACCAAAATAAAAAAGCTAATTGAACATCCTTCAGGCGTAGATTTCATCCCTTTTGCCAAGAGTTGCACTTTTCCAGATCATTACTAAGAAAACAGCTCACAGACTGTACGGTGGTGGCCAAGTTTGGAGTGGGAGCCCACACAGAAAGGCTCTTCACACTTCTTCAACATCTGAGGCTTCCACTGGATATCTGGCTGTCTGCTCCACACATTTAACTGAAATAATATTTGAAAGCACAGACTTCAATGCTTTCTCAATGAGCAGTAAAAAACCAGATTTCTGCTGCTGCTGGTTTTCAGGTAACCGTCAGCAGAAAATGCTTTTAACTCAGAATTGTAAGGCAGCACATTTTTGCTAAACTTGATGCTCGACTGATTTCCAGGTTCTTTGAGTCTCACAGACTCAAGATTTTGAGAGTTCCTCACCTTATTGTTAGGAAATGTTACATTCTGAAGAACTGAGCTGCACTTCTGACATTTTCTCTGCATGTGTGATGCAGGTCTTATGCTAAGATGCTCCGCCTTGACCTTTTTTCTTTCTTCGAAGCATTTAATCAAGACATTTTGATCTTTCGCAGGTTAAATAAATCTTTAATTTGTGCATATTTTATGTCACTGAATAAATGATGATGCCGCTTGTGCCAGTTGAGAGCAAAAGTTCAGTAGCTGCCTCTCATCTGCGGTACGTCTTCCTTGTGTTGCGATGGGGAGTCCGTCTCATGATGACCAGTTAGTTTACATCGTCTCTGTTACGTCTCCGGTTCACCACCACCGGGGGGGTGCCTTCAGGAGGAGTGGTTTGTTTAGCCACCCCGTGTCAAACAATTAATCCAAAACTTTAGTCCTTGTGAAGTGTTGTTTTTTTGTACTTCTAACCCTGTGCTATCTTTTGGGTCTAGATGACCCAAGCCTTATATTGATGTGTTATCCATCCTATGACAAATGTAGACAAAGGTGGACAGGATTTCATGTCTCCCACAGACACCAGGGAAAATCAAAAATAAAAAAAAAGTTCAGCGCCCTGTCTTGTGGGGTCCAGATGACCCCACTTCCAACAAAGCTAGGATAGCACAAGGGTTACACTGGGTTTTCTGCAGTGTTTACATGTGGTAATGCATGGGCATGTCACCTTAAATATTAATAACATTTTATAAAGTTCTATTTTGGATATACAATGGAAGCCCTACTATTGGTTGGCAACCGGTCCAGAGTGTACCCCACCTTCACCCAACAGTAGCCAGGTTCGGCTCTGGCAGCCCCCTGACCCCAAAAGGGATACAGCGGGTTAAGAAAATGGATGGATAAAACTTTATTTTGAAACCTGGACCTGTTTATTGTTTGTTCAGCTTTTTTTCTGTAACTCCTGCTTAAAATTTTGGTTGCATTGTGGAGAGACAGACACAAACAAGAAAGAGGTGATGTAAACATTCCCATTAATTATTGAATGTTCTATGTTTTTGTGCCAGCACAATGGAGATGCACCGCAGACAGACCAGTCTTTAATCTCATCAATCCACACACTTTTTCTGGGTATTGACAATTTCTGCGATTGTCAAAAGTATTCAGGGAATGCCGGGTCGGCCTTTTAAATGCCTGCTTTTAAAAACTTGAGTGATTCAAGCTGTGGTGTGTGTCTCCCTTTTGGCCCGGCGGAGTCCCGGGAGAGTGGTTTCAGGAGGTGTTTCTGCAGCTCCTCAGGCATATTCTCCCCCAGGTGAGCAAATGGGCTCGCCAAGTGCTGAGAGCTTTCTGGCCCTCTACTCCTGTTTCCTTTATTAGAAACACATTACCTGCCAGCTCATTTGCTGCGGTCTAGATAGTATAAAACTATTTCACGTTGGAGAGAAGGAGGTTTTCTGTGGAGGTATGGGAGGTGACTTCATAAGGAAGACAAATCATGTGTTTTTTAAGGAGAAAGACAGGTGTAGCACTTTATTCTGTAAAGGACGTCTGGATTTCTTCTCTCCCCTGACGTTGGTTTTATGTGTTTGTGTATACGGTCTAGACATTGGTATTCCTGCAGTCACTGCCTTTTATTTGCTCCTGAGGCTCCGTGATTCAGCACATTGAGTTTGAAATAAAACAGTGGATATCACACTCGAGCGCCCGGTCTCAACTTCAATATGAGTTGATGGATTTCATTATAAAGGCAGTGTGTGAGATGTAGCCCCTCTTACCCTTCGCACTCTTAGTGCTTTCTGAATTACTAGAGGATTTACACGTACTCTGTATTAGACAATACTCAGCTGATCCACCATAAGCCTACAACTTTACTGGTTTAAAGTGTACCAGAGAAAACCAACACAGAAAAGTTAAATCTGAACTAAAAACGAATTGGCAGCTCCAAGTGTCAAAGGTCACGATGCTTTTATAGAACCAGATATCAATTATTGAGAAGCTGCAACAGCAGATGTTGTTGGAAAATAAACAGGACATCAGCTTTCAGGTTCAGGATTCTTGGAATACAAGAGGAATATTAGATTGTTGTTTTGACTTGACAGACTTGGTACAAGTCATGCGTATCAAGCAAGTTTCGATTTCTTCAAAGTATTCAGTTAAAGACCCACTCCGATCAAAATCGTGTTTCTTCTGTTTTTAACATGTTTTTGTTGCATTTTTCTGATGACAAATATTAGGAAAGTTAAGATTAAATTTGCATTTCAGAGTATTTTGTTACAATTGATCACAATGAATCAGGAGCAGACAAAAAAAAAGTACTTTGAACAAGATTGTGTTTGTGATGCAGAAAATTCAGTGGGCGGTCCACAAGCACCCTGGTCCACCCCATTCTGATGCACCCCTTTGTAGACAAAAAAGTTCTTCATTTTTTCTTAACTGAGCTGGTATCTGGCTCAAAACTGTGCAGCTGGATAGTTCCCACATGGGCATTTTTTTTTGCACTGGTAATGTTAGGTTGGGGCTGTAAGCTTGCAGAAGAGAGAGTGTTAGCAGAGAGCTCCAACAGGCTAAAGGTCCTGCCCACGACTCAGAGGCAAGTTTCTAATAAACTACTGCTGTTCTGAATTAACTATGTTTTACAAAATGACAGTTTTAAAATTTTGGCTAAAAATGCAATAATCTTAATTAAAAGACCACTTTAGAAAACTTAAAAATAGATCAAAAGATGATCTGAAGTGAAATTATATGCAACAGCTTTGAACATGGCATTTAACTTTGCAGCTCTCATAAAATTGAAAATTATATTTCAAATTATGTCACCAACCCGGGACCAAGCAAGGCATCTCATGGACATTAACATTCAGTACTAAGCTTTATTCTATGATCAAATCAAATCAAATCAAATTAAATCATTTTTTTTTTTATATATAGTACCAACATATTGATCTATATAGCACATTGTAAACATACTTCAACCCTGGTCACAACTTATCTGGACTTTACTTCCAAAGGGATGTTTCTGTATGTGTCTCTGTGCTACCTCCTAATCCAGGCTGTTAAAATGACTTTGTGTTTTTTTATACACCAGGTTTTCTCTCTCCATCAGTAATGTAAGTCAACCCCATTCTTATCAGTTCAGTTTGACTCCAGTTCTCTAAGATCAAGTGCATGTCTTCAGAATGATTGTAAAAGTCATCTGAATGTTCTTTTGGATTCTGGAGATGTGAAGTCATTTGGAAATCATACTAGATCTCTCTATTCTTCCTTCATGGTCACAGGATGAGGGCAATGTGGAAATCTTCCAGAGTTTAGGCTGAAAAAATGTTTGTGTGCTTGTGTTAGCGAAGGCAAACCCTTATAGATCTATGTGAGTTTTCTCATCAGTCCTGACTTGTCCTGGCGGTAACTGGATCTCTTTAAAGAAGACCTTTTTGGGTTTGGAAAAGACAAGCAGTTAGTGGAAAATCAACAAACTGAAGGTTTTTTGAAAACAAAACACATTTGCCGTTAGCTAACCAGCCTAATGAATTAAAGAATGGAAATAATCATTACAGACCTTTTTGTTGGGTTACAAGAACAGAAGTGATTTTCCGTGGAAGTGTCAGCCCAGTCTGAGAGAAAACGACTTTCTTCATTGCATTTCCAAATGCTTCATTTTAACATATGACAGACGTCCCATAGACCTCCTGACTGCTGCACTAATTCACTATTTCTGCCTCATATTTGAAAGTGTGGAAAAGGAGAGAGATCTGCGGAACTGGAGATCCGTCTGAGCACTCGAGCTTCTCCAAACAGACCTTCCATGAGAGTCCAGCTCCTCTCTTTTAGTGTCTTTGTAGCATAGAGGTGCAATTCCATCTTTACTACTTCTCATGTCTACCCACACTAGAAAATATGCAATTTTCTTCTTTACTATTTAAAATTAATACAAAAAATTAAAAGCTGTCCTGCAGTTGTACACACAGAACAAAAGTAAAAAAAATAAATCAGGTCAGGACATTTTCACTCAGATGATACATTGTTCTATCTAACCGCTTTCATATTGCACTCGTTCCTACTCTGGTTTGGCCCTTCCTCTGTGGTTGGATCAAAGATGGAACAAACTGTTTCATCGTAACAGAAAGAGCCTTTCATAACAGCTTTATGAAAGAGGTTCCTAAGACAGTCAGATGGCTAACCTGGAGGATGCAGGATGTCCTGAATCCTCCTCCTGTGTGCCTCAATGACCAATGCCTTTATCCTTTAATAAACTAGTAGGAAAAGGATGGGCTATTACGATTGATGGCTTGTTTCTGTCTTGACATTAATTTTGGCAAAAAGTCGGTTTATCTCCAAAAAGTTGCCAGATTTGTTAGACTGGCCACATTTAGGAAAGAAGAGCTCCAGAAGAATGAGGAAAAACCACACCGCTACAACAGCATGACCCTTTTTTTTGGTGGTCACCCATCTGTTAGGATGAGATTTAATATTTTGCTTCAAGCAGCTTTTGTTTTGATCCATATCTTGGTTATTTTTTTACAAAGTGGGATAATGTCTTAATCTGATTTGATGATCTACTTTAAAATTTATAATTAATTGATTTGGTTCAATATCTATGTTTTTGTTTCTGTCATATTCCATTCCAAACACAATTATGCTCAATTAAAAAGACTCTCCAAATAAATAGGGAATTTAATCAAACAAAAGTCACAAGCTGCAACTGGTTACCCTCCAAAAGTTAGGAAATATAACAAACTGTAAATATCTTCTTGACCGCTTCCTCCCTTTCGGGGTCGCGGGGGTGCCGGAGCCTATCCCGGCTGCTGATGGGCGAAGGCGGGGTACACCCTGGACAGGTCGCCAGTCCATCGCAGATATAACAAACTGTAAATATGTCCTTGAAAAATTCTACTTTTGCTTATTATAATTAGTAATTTTATCACCAAAGCATTGATAGAAAGATCAATGTGATTCCACAGGTATTTGTTCAGATGAGTTGGAGTCCTAATTCATCTTTCTGTCATGTTTCCATTGAGGGTGAATCTGTCCTTCGCTATCAAGATACGTTCACTGCGGGCATGTGGCTCGCGTTTAAGAACGCGCTAAACACGAGTTGTTGATCACAAGTATAGCCCATGGTGCTCCCACTTTACTCATGCATGTCCACCACCTACAGTTGGAAGAGTTTTGGTGTGAAATGTCAAAGTAGTACAAATCTCACAAACATTATTAAGGCTTTTTCTTTCACAACTCAATTCCAATAAATAAAAGACTTGGAGTCACATAATTCCAGTCAGGCTCAAACAGCAAATATTAATTTCTCATCCACTTAATGTTTGCACTTCTTTGAATTCACCTATATATTACTACCACATGTGAGTCCCTGATTGGTCAAAGTTCAGCCTGGTTTAACCATCAACGCGCACTCAAGGGACTCGTGTTTGGTAGGTAGAGCCCGAAAATCATAATTGAAACATGTGTAGCGATTCAGGAAAAGGAGAGTTTTGAACAGAGAAGCCTGAAACTGACATTTGCATGCAAACGCAACATTTAGCATGGGCAATAAAGTCATTAATGAGCGTTCCTCCAAGTCTTCAGGTTTCCAGCACCAACACTCCTGATGGTGAAGGACAGTCTGTGAGACATGATGACTAGTTCAGGGGAACGGAAACTGGTTGGACAGAGAACCATCATCTCAGTTATTATTTCAAATCAAACGGCTGCTCATGCTTTATGAGGAGTCATGAGGAGTAATGTGGAGTCATTGACCTCCCACTTCTCCACCTTTCTCTGTAAACTTTATAGTATTTAGGACTGCTATCATGAAGATCCAGACTGGTGTTGAAGCTCACATCATCCTGACACTCCCTGTCGCACAGATTTAATCCAGATTAGTTAAATTCCTCATGTGGATTCTTGGAGCGTAAGACATGAAGTAAGAGTCATGAACAGCAACAATGTGAAGTTGAATCCACACTTTGGTTATTTATTTATCTATCAGATTTTGTAAAAAGCGACCCACTCTGGATTTGGTGTCACATTTGGAAGTTGAACCACCAGACTTCAGCACTGTTCTGTCAGAGTATAGATCCCAATTTCAAAATGTGCGACCACTATCGTTATTTTAACTGAAATTATAAAAGCTTTGCTTACATAAAGATGCACAAAAGTCTTTTTGGGACATGCCAAACAGCTGCACAGCCCACGCGTTTAGCTCCACTGCTGTATTAGAGAGCAGAGTGGGATGTTTGTCCAGAAAGTATTGGTACAACAGAGAATCATAGAAGTAAGTTCTCTGATTCAGTTCCAATCACGGTTTTGTAATGGATAGAAGTGAAGGTTATGGCTCGGACAGAAAGCTCCCTCAGTAATGACCTGCATGACTGCAGGCGGACGTGAGTAATGGTTGCTGTGCGGCCGGGTGTGAATCAGAAATAGCATCTCTTTCCTTTTGCAGATCTGTGTCACTTCTCCCCACACTCTGTCAGCGCTGAGCTCCTTTCAAAGGAGAAGATGAGAGCAGACATGAATCAGTGAGAACTGGAACCGCGTTGTTTAATCAGGCTTTGGTACAGAGTTCACACAGGGAAGGGTGTGCTAACACAGTTGTATCATCACCTCCTTCTTCTCAGAAGTTTGATTTGCCAGTGGATTTTCCTCTGTTTTTAAAATGTCAGTTCAGGAGAACAGTCATATTTATTTGAAACATCATCGAAGACCCACTCACTCCCATGAAAATGGTGTTTTTAAGCTGTTCTTTTGGCTTTTTTCTGATGATAAGGGTTATATGATAAGAAAATTAAGTATAAAATTCCATTTGCGAGTATTTCTTTATTCAAATTGTTTTAAATCAGTAGCAGATGAAAAAATTCAGTAGGAATGCATCCACTTGCTGACAAATAAGTCCATGTACGTCTTTGTTTTCCTCATCTGAGCTAGCATGCAGCTCAAAACTGTTCTCGCCATTTTCGTTGCACCAATAATTAGGTTGGGGGTTGTAAGCTAGCATGTAAACAGAAAGCTCTCAGTTATGGGGATGGGAATGGGGGTGGAGTTCTCCTGTGCCTACAACTCCAAGGTGAATTTCTAAAGAACTCCTGCCACTCTGCAAAAACGATGTGAAAATGACAATTTAAAAAAAATAATTTGGCTAAAAGCAGCATAATCACAACTAAAAGACCACTGGGACTGCTTTTTAGGATAAAAAAGTTGTTTGGGTTTTATTCCATCTGTGCCTTTTTACAGGCAGTTGTCTAGTGATGGAGCATCATCAGAGTCAGAGACTCCAAATATCTGAGAGGTGATCAAAGGCATTAGCAAAGCTGCAGACTCATCAACTCAGAACCAGATTTCTTTTCTCACTTCTTCAGGTTCTGTTAAGCACCGATTCAGCATGATCGCATTTACTCTGCACAGACAGGTTTCCTCTTCCTTCATTGTATCGGGCCGACACACTCATGGATGATCACTTACAGATGCGTTGAACAGTGACAGCAACATCAGTGCAGATGTGTTTTTACAGATGTTCCTGAAGGGGCCTGGAAGCTGCATGTTTGCACGACTGCGTGGGGACACTAAAGTGTTTTTATGGATGTTCTCCTTTCAGTGGTGTGCCACCTGCCATGTATAAACGGGGGGAAGTGCAGTGCCAGGGACAAGTGCCAGTGCCCTCCAAACTTCGCAGGAAAGTTCTGCCAGATGCCGGTTCAGAATGGAGGCCAGCAGCACCATCAGACTTTGGGTTCCTACAGCCAGACTCAGGTTCACTCCATGCACACGCTGCCTCTGACCTACAGCAACGGCAAGACTCCCGGTGAGTAACAGACACATCACTAACTCACATTATTTATATGATGGGGCAGACAGGAAATACAGTCAAACCTGATCATTTTTTTTCCAAGTCAGAAAACATTAAGATCTCTATTTTTGCTATTTTTGGAGATGCTTGTTGTCAAAATGCTGTCATTTTTCAGGGCTGTTGATTTATTCCAGGCTAAATATAACTGTCAAACCACTAAATATGTTTAGTATTTAAGTTTTAAGTTCATATTTTTAGATTATTGCTGACATAGCAGGATTTGAATAAATACAAATAAATCAAATTTACAATCTAAAACAATTTTTGCTACGTTACTGTTTCAAATAAATGGAGATTTATGAATACAATCATGAATTCTTACTTTCAAAAGTTAAGAGAAAATATATATTTTTTAATCATGATATGGAATTTAGCTCAGATAGACAGTAGATGTCAGTCATTTAAGAACGATTTTAAAGCAAATATAACAACTTACAGGCATTGCTGTTTCTTTAAGACATTTAGGGTTACTACATTCCTATTTCTTTTCATAAATTCAACACTTTTGTTTTGCTTGGTCGAACCAACAAAACCTTGCTAGTATAAAAAAAAGAGATTTTACATTTTATGCTTTAGGGCTCAAACTGCTCACCCTGTTTAGTTGTGTGACATCACATGCTCATTTGAGTAGTTAGTTAAATAAATAAATAAATAAATAAGGCTGTTCCAAAATTTCAAGAACGTGTAGTAGATTGTTTCTCTTTATAATGTGGAGATGAAGAAGAATCAGCACCATTTTATTGTTCTCAGTAAACCAGGGACACCTATCTTGCATTTCTAGGGAATAAACCATCAATTTGGCCCAGGATGCTTTTAAAGAGTTTTTACTGTTATTAATTTTTTTTTGCTTCAATTCAAAAGTCCAGTTTATTTGGTAGATTTGCAGCAAGCTTTTAAACAAACGTTAAAGATTCCAGCCCTGCAGTGGTAAACCCAGCTATCAGGCAAAACACACAATCAATAGCAGTACACTTCTAATTATTTTCAATTATATAGTATAAATATTGGTAATTTTAGTTATTTAAAGCATCATTTTATTCCCAGTCTGTAAAAATGATTTTTTTTGCCCTAAATCTACCAAAGCGTCTCACATTTCTCACAGATTCTGATTTATAGCAACCCATTTATAAAAGGTTGGATTCGATTAGAAGGGCTCTATTTCAAATTCCAGAAAGTGAAACTCTGTCAATCACACGAGAAAACTGAAACCTCCAAAGAGCGTTGAAGACCTTTTGGAAAGTTCCTCATTACTGGAGTTCTGTACTGTAGTGAAAAACGGTTCTTATTTAGAAACTACTAAAGTAAAATATGTTATAAAGACTGCACAACTGGCTAGCATTGTGAGGGGGTTCATCATTTTTGTCTTTGATTGCTTTATTAGACTAATTTGTTTGCTTCTATGTTCGACCTAGGAGTGGTCAACATCCACATCAACCACCCCCCAGAAGCCTCTGTTCAGGTCCACCAAGTGTCCCAGCTGGACGACTACCACCACAACGGCCACCAGCAGAAGGGCTCCCAAGCAGGCTCCTCGTCGTCCAGCAGCTACAGCTACCACCACTCCGAGAGCAGCCAGAAGGTTCAGCACCACAGCTACAACGTGGTTTATCCTAACCAGCATGGCTACCACGTTTCTCAGTACCAGCCTGTCACCTCCAAGAACGCTCTGGGACGCTGCTTCCAGGAGACGGCAGCAGGGCAGGTACATCCCAAAAATGTATATTTACCAAATGCATTCTCACTCCCAACTTGTCATATATGGATGTATGGTTCGGGCCCCCTCCACCTCACTTTTTGATGTTTTGGGTCTCCTCAACTCGTTTTTTAATGTGCTAACCCTCGAGAGGCTGACAGGTACTGGGATGGGGACTGTTACCATAGCAAGGGGTCCACAAACTCTTTTTTATGAGGATCACATATAGTTGATGTGGGGCCATGGTCAGTTTGTGAGCTGACAAAAGAGGTGTTAAAATCACAGGGTGTGTCTAAACATAAGCATTTCTGGTTTTCCAGAAAGTCTCATGTACCTAATTATTAATAACCCTTTCTGAGAATGTCCCAGGAAAAAGTCAGAAAAATAAAAATAATCGCTTTAATGAAAAAGTCTGAGGAAAAAGTCTAATCCTTTTGTCTTCTGCTGCAGCTAGACGTAGATATGTGTACGTTACATTTTCACTAGAACAGTGTCCTCTCGCTTATTGTGGGAGTTACGTTTTCAAAGTAACTCGTGAAAGTAAAATCCACAAATAGGACTACAGATGTATCATCACTACACACTTTATACACTTTTGTCAGACAAACATGAACATTTTCACACTTTTCACTCTTTTCTCTCTTGTTTAAACTCTCAAATTTCAAAACTTCATAGAAAATAAGTCCAGTTTTATCAAATAAAAACGAAATCTGATCGTGATTAGAGCTGCATAGAGATATGCGCACAGACTGGAGATAGCTGGAATAAAAAGTCTCATTCTGTGTGGGTCTCGACTGGGGGAAAAAAAAAAAAAATCACGGGTCTCTAATATTTTACAGGGGCTGGGCCAGATGTGTATCTGGGCAGGATTTGGCCGCAGTTTGGGGACCCCTGCCCTAACCCAGTACTGGTATCCTAACCCTAAACCTGTACCAGCACTGGTTTCACATCCATTATCGCTTCCCGAGGGTTGGGGACCTGACAGCCAGCACGTCAAAAAAAGACGAGTTGGCGACACCCAAAACATAAAAAAAATGACGAGGATGAGGCCGAAACCATACGTCCTTGTATGAAAGGCTGGGAGCGAGTATGTGTAGATTTACCGCACAACAGGTCAACTTTTAGGTTATGTTTCCATCGTACAAAAAAAAGGAAAAATTCAGGTTCAGAGACAATACATAACAGTTGTAGTATTTAAATTAACCATTATTCAGTCCTCCATAATTTTTTATGACTTTGTTTTTAGAGAAACACAAAGTAAAGGTTTCCTTTATCTGCAATATAAATTTGGGCTTATTATTAAAAAAAAGAACCGTTAACATAATCGGAGTCCATCTCCGCCACATGAAATGGTAGGTTAATGCTGCCACTGCAAGTAAGGGAAATCTCTTAGCCATACATCAAATCTCTCATGGTGCACGAATTGTTGACACAGCTGAAAGGCAGCTGAAAAATGATGGGAAACAAACAAAAGTGCTGTTGTGGCAGATACTTAAAAACAGTTCACCTAAAGAAATCAGCTGGAACGAAGCTAGAAGAAGAACTGATGTGGTGAAGTGTAAAATGTTATATTGAATGTGAGAACCAGGACTGTACATAACCAAAGCCAGAATGAAAAACTGCACACAAAGAAACAAATGCTGCCACAGATCTAAAAATGAAGAAAGCCTGCATTATATATTGCTAACCTGGTGCTCATAAATAGAACATGATCTGTTTTTCCACCAAAACTACTTAATATTTATGTTCTTTTTTATTTTTTGTTAACATTTTTCTGTAATTACTCTCAAACTTCAGCTGAATACAGGATGCTTCCTGTTTTTAATGCAGATCCGTGAAGTTACCATGGTAACCCATTGGTGCTTCCATCCCTGCATGAAAAGTGACGTAACATTACTTGATATTTTTGGTTGAAACAACTGCTCTGTGCTCTGGAGCCTGCTCTATGAAGAGGATATAATATCACTCGATGTGTGTGTATGCAGTTCTTGATTTGTATCTCATACAATACATTTTGTGCGTAACTTTATGTACTTTCACATGTACAAAAATACAAAATAAATGTTCACAAGCACAACTTAAAATTACAGCAGCTAGGACTAACTACGCACACACAAATCTTAAAAAAGTATGCACGAACTGTTGTTATGAACACACAAAACCGCATTTACATAGGAATCTGATGTGAGAGTTCACATCTCCAGGATTCCAAGATTCGAGTGTAAATGATGCGTTTAAATGCTGCTGGAATGCTGGGTCATCAGAGTTTTCTTATCAGCCGCATTGGACTTAGATTGCGAATAATATCTGGTAAAAACTTGACATTTTTCCAGCCGTTAAACAGATATGCCCAAAAATAATATAAAAAAGTCTAAAAATGCTTTTTTTTTAAGACTCAACGCTAAAGTTTCACCATTTTCATTGCCGTTGCGCTTTACCTGCAGCGCTGTCATCAACTCTTCCCCCATTTGTAATTTGTAATTTTTGTACATGTGAAAACAATGCAAGTACGTAAAGTTACACACAAAATCTTTAAACTAGCAATACTGTATTCTCTCCATACTGCTCTGTCTTTGAAGCCACACTCATAAAAAAATCATCATTGTGTCTGATTTTAAATCAAACATTTTATTAACAGTCCTGATTTTCAGCTCTTTTAAACATAAGCAGCCATGTTTTGCAATGTGAGAGAAGAGAGTTTTATAAACATCAGAGTGTGATGGGACGATGCTGCTTTGATGTCTCTTGACCAGGACGTATAGGTCATTAAAGCTCAGAATTGATGTTGGAGTCTCATCACTCTGTTGCGTGTCTCAAAGCGGCAAACATGGCTGAACACTCGTCTGTTGCACCCACCATGTGTCAGGTTTAATAAAAGTTACGGCTGCGATCCACATCGGACCTGCTCAGCGGAGATTACACCACAAAGGCGTCTGCATTGAGACTCCAACAGGCAGTTAAAGCGGGCTTGTTTATGGAGCTCAGTCTGGGCCTGGTGGTTGCTGTTGATACCAAGTTGTGTAATAAAAATAATTCATATGCTGACTTTCCGGTGCCATCAGTGAGTCACATTCTGTTATAACTGTAAAGATAAGGGGCGATGGTGGCGACACTTGAGGACGGAACACTTGCAGGAAGTAGAGAACAAGAGTTTTGGTTTTTCTAAATTCCGAATGGTAATCCTTTTTCGTTCTTTCTTTCTTCCTGTTCTGCTCGGACTTTGTGTGGACGGCTCAGTGTGGGAAGGCTCTGCCGGGACTCACCAAGCAGGAGCGCTGCTGTGGAGTCATCGGGACCTCCTGGGGGTTCCACAAATGCCACAAGTGCCCAAACAAGTCCTGTATGTACAACTGTCTGCTTTTAATCCATTTTAGACAGAATTTTTACCATGTAGACTGAATTTACTGCCTTGGAAGCATCGTGTGTTGCATTTATGTCCTAAAGAAACTTCTGATTATTGTAGGATACATTTTTTTGTAAAAATGCCGTATACTTTTCTACCTTGCTCTGTCAAACAAACGGCCCGTGGGCCATGTGCGGCCCGCCAGATGACTTAATCCAGCCCAGTCATGAAGAGAAAAAAATATAAGAATGTTGAAAAAAAAAGCTACTTTTCTAGCCCATTTCTGTGGCGAGTTATGGTTCTTTAAAGAAATGACCCCAATGGGCAATTCCGGCACAAAGTGGAGCTAAAGAAACGCAAGACTGGCATAAGAAGAGATCGGGAAATAATTTTAATAAACAGTTTTATAATAAGTGATTAGGCTACTAGGTTGATTGAGACATTTTTTCCAACTGAGAAAAAGCTACATATAACAAGTTGACCATAACTTATGTTGCTGTTATGTTACTGGTCCGGTTCCGTTGGAGATCAGACGGGTTGAATATGGTCCCTGAACCAAAATGAGTTTGAGACCCCTGCTGTACAGGTTTGTCCATTTTTTGCCCACATATCTACCTGTAAGGGTAGTTGTGACAAAGGCATTGAGATTTGAACCTCCAACCAACTGATAGCCAGTGGCTACTAAAACTATTAAACCACAGCCACCCAAGCCAATAAAGGGTTAGAAGTCACACAGTGTCTTATGTATATATGTATATATGTGCATATATGCCAGCAGAGAAGTGCTTTCAGTATCAGTTGCGGACATTAATCATCCACAGACTCAATGGATCACTGGATTCTCTGGTTTTGGGGATTACACTTTTGTGTTCATTAAATCTATACATAAATGTATAGATTCACATTTGATCTTTTATTTTTGTGTAGAATGATGAGAAGTGGCTGACGTGACGCTGAAGCCAACAGGTTCAGATTGAACCATAAACAAGAACAGCAACTCTTTCAGGGAAAAATCTGAGTCTTCAATCTGACTACACCAAGATACAAAGTTATCCAGACGTTTGTCTGAGAAGCATTTGGCTGAGAATGGGAATTCCCACCAGGCCAATATTTTGTGTCAGGGGGGTTGGAACGGTTCAGACTCTTTCCTCATTGTTTCATAGCTGAGGGTCAAACGGTCTATTGTGCCAAGCAGCCGCTGGAAGCTGGTATTTAAACTGGCTTTGTGGCTCAATGGAACATTGCCTTATTGTTTTGCACTGAGCAGCGAGAGTGCCCTCGCAGGTATTTTCCGTACCACCTTCCCTCTGGTTCCTTTGTCCTACAGAGAGGCAGGACCTGGTTTAAGACTGAAGCTCAGGTCGGCTGTAGTCTGACGTCTGCGTCTGCCTCACAGTGAGCCACTGTTTGAGCTCCAAAGCCCAAATATGAAGTTTCTTTTCCATCTTTTTCAAAAACATTGCTGTTCAAAATGGAACATTTTTGCAGGAAAACTGGAAGCAATCGCAGAATGTACTATAATTATATTGTTATAAAGTAGTTTAGGATTGCATTACTTAAATTTTAAACATTTACATATCCTATGCAATTTTATTACTTGAGTCACCCAAAAACTGTATAGATCCAAAAATAAAAACACTCAGCTCTCTTCTAGGAGGCGTTTGAGTTTTGTCGATAATGAGAAAAAAAGGCGTTTTGGGTTTTTTTTCACTTATTCCTGTGACATTTTTCTCATGATAGAGGACATATAATAAGAAAACGAGCTTATTTCTTTATTCAAATTGTTGTGAATCAGGAGCAGACAAAAAATGCTGGTGGGTGGAAAAAGAGCTTATTTCTTACTGCCTCCTACCTGTGAGCTCTCAGCAATGGGAAGAGAAAGGGGGGCGGGGTTGCTCCACACCAGTTGTCCCCCTACACCTCAGAGGTGAATTTCTAAGGAACTACTGCTGCTCTGCAGAAACTATGTCCCAGAAAAGGACTAATTTTGGCTTAAAACTGCATAATCATAAAGAAAAGTTCACTGAGAATGCTTTGAAAATAGATCAATCGATGATCTGAGCGAGACTTTAGGCTCCAACCAGCATACAAAGCATGGCAGGGTTCACGACAGTTTTGGAAGGAAAGATGAAGGTAGTGAGTATTAATGCTGTCATTCAGGATGAGACAATCCCGATCTCAGAATAGATTAGAAACATCCAAGCTGGGGATTCTCAAAAGCAGGCCTCAGGGCTAACTTCTAATTCCTGACAAGCCTAATCAAGTGTTGAAGCAGAGAAAACATGCTGGATTTTGGGCCCTGAGGGCAGTTTTGAAACACTGCCCTTGGCGATGAATTCACACAATAAAATCCAACGACAGAGGAGAAAAAGGGGAGGAAGCATTCTGCACGGGCAAACCTGTGCACTGCATGGACTCAGCAGTTTACAGCAGTAAAAGAACACGAATGACACAAGCTTGAGTTATCTGTATTAGGATCCAGTGTATAGACAGTCGAGCACATTACAGGAGGGCAGACTGGAGGTGCTGTGCAGGAGCGTCGGTGTGGATTTTGGGTTGGATGAGAAGATGTTGTGCTGACTCTCCAACACATTCTCATTCCCAAGTCGTCACATAATGACGATTGGTTCAGGACCCCCTACATGTCAAAATGAACATTTACGTGTCCCCAACTCGTTGTTATCTGATGTCCTGGCTACTCCTATTAAATCAAGGCTCCCCAACCTCCGGGCTGCAAACATCGGACACATGCTGTACCAGACGCGGACTGGAACTGGTACCCTAACCCTACCCTTAAACTGGTACTAGACGCATGCGGTAGCAGACATACGTGGTACCAGACATGGACTGGAACCGGTACCCTAACTTTAAGCCAGTACTGGATGCACACGGTACTAGACGTGGGTTGGAACTGGTACCAGAACTGGACAAAACTGGAACTGCACTCCTGGTACCATGCGCATACACCACCAAACATAGTACTTGTTCGCAGGCCAGGTTAGGGTATCGGTTCCTACTATACCCGGAGGACTGATCCGTGTCCATTTTTGTGTCTGACAAAACTCCTGGACCCCTGATTTAATTGCAAAAGCCAGCATCTAAAAAATGATGAGTTGGGGACACCCAAAATGCAATTCTTGACACAGAGGGGTAACCAATCATCAATATCAAACATCTTGGGAATAAGAATGTGTTAGACTCTCTGAGGTTTAGGACCATAACATGCTACTGAGATTTCTGGAGTTATTACGTTTTATATTGGATGCTTGTAGGGTTGTTACGTTTAAAGTCCAGTGTACTCATGGTCCATCCCTTCCTTCTTTTTGTCTTCTTTTATCAGCTATCCCTCTGATAGACTGTCCTCAGGGCTACAGGAAGGTGAACAGCTCCCACTGCCAAGGTAAGATTTTCAAGTCAGCCCTTCAAACACTTCAGATAAACTTCTCAAAAACTTTCTTTTGGTTAGTATCCAGTACAGGAACATATACTTTTGGAACAAACAGGTCTTGTCTAAGCTTCTAATCTGAAACCTATTTAGATTCGGATATCAAAATCTTTATGTCCCTACCTTTTCCAATAGCTAAAGTTTGGTAGTATCAGAAATAGGTAAAAAAGGATCTCAGCAAAATTCTGAGGGGAACCAGATTTTTTTTATAATGTTGTCAAAGGGCCAACTTCATTCTGATGAAATGATGGCTGTGCATGAATGAAAGTCTCAACTTAAAGAAGAGTATGATTGAGTCACAAAAATGACTAGTTCTACTAACTCATAGGCCTGTAGCATGCTAGCGAGCTCTGTTGTATCAAGCTGCCCATCAAGTGCCCATTTAAACCAAGAAGGGCCACCTCAGAAACTATGAACAAACCCAATCAGGGCCCACATTTTCTGCCCACTTTTAAACCATATGGGGCCCACTCTGCCTTTCTGGCTGGGTTGTGCCCATTATTCCTTTAGCATTTCCTGGATCCAACTGCAGTATCTGCAAGAGAGGTCGACTGCAAACCAGCGCGAGCCTGAAACCCTGGAGTTTAAGGGTGGTGACAGTTCATCGTGATCTGTAACCTTCTCACTGTTATTTCATCGTCGTTCTTATCAAATTCCCCAAAAGCAGCCATTTCCTATTCAGGCTTCCAGCCTTGAAGCTCTAGTCCCATTTGTCGTGATGGAGATAAGAATCTTTCAGCTCTGCTCACAAACACATTGTGTCATTGTTTGCAGGCAGGAGGAAATGCTGGAGCAAACTCATTCTCTGTGAATGTTTGACGGTTAGGACCGAGTCAGCCGTGGTTTAGAGTTTGAGGCTACGGAGTGCGTTAGTGCCGGCTCTGTTCTGCTTGTTTGACACATAAACATGCATTTTACTTTGAATTACAGTAAACACTCATTATAGATAGTAATCAACGGCTGGTTTGGGGTCTTCCTGGTTAAAAAATGCATCATTTACTATGCGCAGAACAGGGTAAATGAAAATTTAAGGTGTTTTAAAAACTGGTTTGATCTTAAAAATAGAATTACATGATCAGTTCAACTAATTTTTTACTTGAAACCTTTTAAAGCAAAGACGTGAGGTTGCATAATCTACTCATTTTCTATTAAGCCAGTTTAAAACCTAATATTAAAACCTCAGATTGCTTAACGCAAAGATTTATTTCCTTGGACTGATGCCGCCTTTTTTTTCTTGCTACTGACAGATGAGGATGAATGCCAGCTGCAGGGCGTGTGTCACAATGGAAACTGCCTGAACACAGTGGGCAGCTACAGGTGCACCTGCTCGCCCGGCTTCATCCCCGACGCCTCCCTCACCAAATGCATTCGTAAGTCCATCCCTCTCCGCCTCGTGCTGCAGAGAGTTTGGCACTTCCAGCAGAGGAACCGCCTTCGCTTTTGCATGCCGCCGTGTTCACAATGATCCATCCTCGGAGGCTTGCGCCACTTTTCTCCTTCACAATCTGCTGGAATTATGTTGATCATGTTAACAGTTAAAAAATTACAGTAAATTAAAAAATATAAACAGTGGAGCTTCAGTGTTAAAGGGTTAGCTTTCGTTTTTCTGCCATCTGTAACGTTTCTTTTTCACTCTGCAACATCCTAAAACGTTTTCATAGACTTTTCTTTTATACACAGCTGGACCTTGCAGAAAACATGTCGCTGTGGTCAAATAGATTGAAAGAGCAACCCTAGAAGTCAGCTGTATAATTAAAAAATAAAAGGTCTTTTTGTTTGTGGTCATATGGTGAGCTGCTGCAGCTCTTAGAATGAACTACGAACCCAGATGACCCCATTGGAGGATGGAGTAAACAACATTTTTGGGGGTTTTTAACAGCGAGATGATGCTTCATTCTTGCTCTCACCACTAAAATGATTTAGATAATAAAATAAGCTTTCTATTACATCTTCTTGTTTTTATTAACTCATAAATCAGAACAAAAACATTTTCATTTTAAACCTCTAGTTTTTCTTTTTTCAGTTCGCCTTTGCGTAGAAATGACTTGTTCAGAGTTTAAATGGAAACTTCCCTCTGATCATCTCTAAAGCACAAATGTAATGCATCCTAAATATTTTAACAACCAAGATTTACTGACATTTTTATCATAAAACTTTTAATTTTAGCTTTTAAGACTCACAACAGAGAAATGTTATTTATTTTATGATAAAATAGCTAATCCGGGATTATCTTTTTTGTTAGAGAAATGCTGGAAAGCTAAAAATCTGAGTTTTTGAGCAGGCTCTAATCCCAGCATACATTTGTGACTTAGAAGTCAGAAGTTTCTCTCAAAACAGATTTATTACATAAATTAATGCACACAAATGCAACTATTTGTAAATGAACACAAGCATTACATTATAACACTGTGTTTTTCATTTTTTAAAGTCACTTGAAACACATTTGTGGCTTTTTGCAGACCTAAATTAGACAAGATTTGTTAACCTTTGAAATTATACAAATATATACAGACACTTACAAACACTTAAAAGGATTTTATTCTTATACAAGCTTATTTTGAGGTGAGTGACAGTCGGAAAAGTTGCTGGATTTGCTTTGTTTTACCTACATCCTTAACATAACATAATTTGCATTTCTGCTAAGTAAATAAAATAAAAATATATTTTTTTGAATCTCCACATAAATTATCTGCATCTTTCTGCATGAAACTTGGATTAAGGCATGAAAATGTACATTCCTTTTCAATTTCCACGCGTTGCATGAAACTGTTAATCCACAAACTTCTGCTCGGTTTGTGGTAGATGTGGAGTTTGCTTGGTGAAGGGGACCTCTTTATTTCTCCTCTTTTTCTTCTATGTGGGTGTCCTGCATTTGGGTTTTTTTCCTGCTCTTCCTCCGCCGGCGCTCCTGTTCAGCCAATGCGCCTGTCGTCCAGGAGGAGAAGGGCGCTTGCTTCCGTTTGGTCAGCTCGGGGAGGCAGTGTTTGCACCCGGTGTCTGCCCAGCTGAGCAAACAGCTCTGCTGCTGCAGTGTGGGCAAAGCCTGGGGCCCTCGCTGTGACAAATGCCCCCCTCCTGGAACAGGTAAGGAGCCCGCCCTCATCGTTACTGCCTCTCAGTCGTGCCCCAGGCTTCAGCCTCTCACACATCAGGAGGATAACAAGCATCATTCCTGGTGTGAATGCTGAGAAACACCTGAGCTATTTAGTATTCAGTGTCTCTTTTGCTATTTTTGTCTTGTTTTCTCATCGTTTAAGAAAAAAAAAGAAAATGTACTCAGTTTTTTTTCTTTTCTATTTTGTCGAAGCACTTTAGCAGCTATTTTTCTGTTTTAGGTTTTTATTTATTTTGTTTTATTTCAGCTTGTATTTGGACCAATGAGCTATTCTACCTGGTTACTTGACAGTTGTACCAATTATAATCATATTTCTGTTTCAGTTTATGTAACCCTGGACAGGTCTTTAAAAAAAGTTCTCTCAAATTAATAATTCATGATCACAAATGTGTGTTTTGTGTTATCACATTTGCATTTTGTGGCCACAATTTTGTATTTCATGGCCACAAATTAGCCTTTTTTTGCATTTTGTATACGCAAAATAGTAGTCGGAATTGAAAATATTAAAACACTAATGTTAATAAACTGCAAATTTATGAACACAAAATGCTAATAAAGTGCTAATTTTAGCACACAAAATATTAATAAAATGCTCATTTTAGCACACAGCACATTAATAAAAACCTAATTTTAGCACACAAAATGTTAATAAAATATTTATTGGTGCACAGAAAATGCTAATAAAGTGCTAATTTTAGCACACAAAATGTTAAAGTGTTAATTTTAGCACATGAAATGTTAATAAAATGCTCATTTCAGCACACAAAATGTTAATGAAATAGTAATTTGCCCACCAATTTTTTAATTTGAGGCATCGCTTCATTTATTTATGTCCTTTGTTCCATGTTATTGTTTTAAGAATCATTTTAGGCTTTCTGTTTCCTGTGCTGTTGACATTCAGACACACATGCAGTTTTTCTGGCTTATAATGCATTTTTATCTAAAGTGTTCGTGATAGTGTGGCGGCTGTGAATGTTTGCTTGAAGATAAGCACACCTCACTTGAAGCTGCATCAGTTATAGAGGAATGTTTCTGCAGGAAAATAGGGTGATGGAGAAGATTGTTCATCATCTTTTCAAACATCAGCTTCACTGCAAATCCGATCGAAGGATTTTTGTCGACTTTTCCGTGTCTTTTCAGAACATTTAGTCAGGATGAATTTCCAGCACATTCATCTGCCCTGAAGCTCTGCAGACTTCTGTCAGACTAAACCCTCCAGCCTGATGATCTTAAATGCTGGTTGGAAATGGGAGAATTTAACAACCATCAGTCTGACGTTTGTGGGACCACAAGCAGCCAGAAGCTGCTCTGATAGTCTGCTTTTCCGCTCTGCGAGCTGCAGACCCTCCAGCTTCCCTTCCTCTCTCATCTTCTTCAGCAGTCATTCACAAAAGCCTTATTTTTTTATTTTGTAGCTCAATTTAAGGAAATCTGTCCGGGCGGGATGGGCTACACCGTTCTACCCAACCCTCCTGCAAGCAAACCTGTGACGGTTCCCCAGGAGGCCCAGGACCTTTCCACCCCTCCTCCACTGCCAACGCCACGGAGGCCCGTGGAGATCCTGCCAGGTCAGTGTGGCTATTGTTTTCATTTGTGCACACACAAAAGTGAGTATTCGACTATAACACAGACTGTAAAATTAAGTCTGTGGTTCAGACGCTGCTATGAAAGCATTTGTGGAATTAGTGATATTAAAGCATAAATGTCCTTCAGGAGCAGCGCGCCATAATCTGGCGGCAGAACGAGTGAATGTTCTCGGTGGCATGGGAGCAGCATTTTAAAAGAGATTTGATGAGATGAGATTTGAATTTGGTGCATTAGCTGCCTGATCCCAGAGCTGCGTTTTAGCAGAATCTCACAGAGGGTTTAACGTACCTGCTTAAAAAAAAAAAAGCATCGCCTGAAGGAACATTTGGAGCTTAAAGCAAATTCCCAAAGGTCAAATGAAATACTAATTTATGGATTTAACTAGTTCTAGTTTGGTGGAAATGTTTCTAAAAAGTATTTTGTGTGAAGTTGTCATTTATGATGGTTTGATGGTCTGTATTCATTCATTCATTCATTCATCTTCTTGACCGCTTCTTCCCTTTCGGGGTCGCGGGGGTGCCGGAGCCTATCCCGGCTGCTGATGGGCGAAGGCGGGGTTCACCCTGGACAGGTCGCCAGTCTGTCACAGGGCCACAATCACACACACATTCACTCTCACATTCACACCTAGGGTCAATTTAGAGTCACCAATTAACCTACGAAGCATGTTTTTGGACGGTGGGAGGAAGCCGGAGTCCCCGGTGAAAACCCACGCATGCACGGGGAGAACATGCAAACTCCACACAGAAAGGTCCCAGCCGGGAGTCGAACCGGGGCCTTCTCGCTGTGAGGCAAGAGCGCTAACCACTGCTCCACCGTACAGCCCGGTCTGTATTAATATACTTTCCAATAGACTATGAGGCTTGTTTAAATGTAAATGGTTCTCTCATTTTTGCTCTGCGGTTGTTGATATTTTGGGAAAACACGGTGTAAGCCCGTGTTGCCTTTTCAGACTAAACACAAAGGTGGTACAAACACAATCGTCATTAAAACACACCCAGTTAGACATTTAAGAGGTCAGGATTTGATGTTCACCTAACCACTAAATGAAAAATAACCCTCCACCACATTTATCTTAAATGGAAAATAAAATTGAGAAGGTTTGTACGAGGTAGTTTGAGGATTTAATGTAGACAACTAAGCAAAATAAAGAACTAGACTGTAAAGCTTGGTTTCCACTGGGCAGTACGGTACCGTCTGGTCCAGTCTGGTATTTTGAGTATTTCCATTATAAAATTGAACTAAATTGAATCAAACTGTACCAAACTGCGCTATATTTGTGCCCGTTGGTTGTAGGTCCATAGAAAAAGGGAAGAGAGAACAGACCATTGAGCTACTGTTGAAACCCTTTCATTGATAAGATGATTACGACAAAAAAAGTATCAAGAAAGCAAACATTAAAAGGCTTTTATTATGCGATTGCTAAGTCTTTCAGAGTAAACTATATCCACATATCATACTATATTACCTTTGGCACATTAAAGTATGATTTTTAAATTAAATATGACTTATTTTTGTGAACTTTTTCCTTTTTCCTAACTGGTGAACTGATTTTACCTTTAAGGCGCTTCATCCCAGCTGAACAATTTGGGGAAATGCTAATGAAGAAAAGCTTAGAACTGTTATTATAAATGCTAATCACTGCTCTGCAGTTCAGTAAAGATTGAGTGACTCATATTCCAGTCCAAAACCCACACAATAAAGAGATATTCAGCCATAATATTAACCGTGTGTCATGTATTGTGTCATGAATTAGATTATACCTCACACTTGGCTCCAGACTCCCAAAAAGCTTTTAGCACTGAGCCAAAATAAGTGCAACAAGCATGGAACTCCTAAAGCAACTCAAGAGCTATAATTCATTAATTTATTAGATACAAAAAATAGTTTTGAAAGTTCAAGTCATTTTTAGCACTTCTTTGTTCATTTATTTTCCCTTTTTTATTAATTTTTACAGTAATGGAGCACCTTAATGTATTTGCACATAAAAAAGAGTATTTTAAACAAAATCAGTGTCCATCAGACACCATATTCTTTTATTGTCTCGCAATTTTTTATTTTAAATTCCGCCCCACTTTTCAGCATCATGGGAAAAAGAAGCTCCACCTTAAACCTGACGTTTATGTGTGATAGGACTGTTGTGTTTTCACAAAACGTGTCTGATCTTGATCTGAAGCTAAGTTGTTCATGTAAGGGATTTCATGCCATATGCGTACTAAAATTTGAATTAAAATCCAGAAAAGTTGAAACTTTTTTACCTCTTTGAATCTACAGGATTCCTGGTTCTTGCTTGAACAGATTCAAAGCCCCACCCTGGTATGAAAATCCAGAGTGGATCCAGTTCATGTTTGGTTTACCTCTCAATCCGTGGCCTCCATTTATCTGAGGAACTCTTTCTGATCTGATGGTTTCATCTTGTTTGTGTTTTCGGCAAGATAGAATAGTTTGAAGCAGTGAAAAAAAGACTCTCCTGCTCTGTTGTTGTAAGAATTTAATCAGTTCATCAGTGTTCTGGTAAAAAAGTGATATCTGTGGGTTAAACTGCAGGCTCCTGTTTTTAAATTACAGCTCCTGAGAAAGTTTGATTGATGAAGCGTCCCGATGTGATTAGGGAGCTGGAAAGATTTGTTTGTAGAGGATGAACATCAGTAGCCCTTCAGCAGATAAACGCTGGCTGACTCCACCCAGCCCTGCTGTCATTCGGCACCGAGCTGGCAGAAAGGGAAGGAGGGCCTTATCTGAGCTGAAACCAGAGAAGCTGCGAGGAACACGGGCGCAGGAAAACAGGCCTCATCAGCAAGATAACAGAATCCATTCACACGTCTGAGGATTAGTGCTGAGATAGACCTGATGGCAAGCAGACTCCTGACAGGAAACTGCAGGGAGAAAGAAGCAGGATAGAAAAATTTACTTTCTGTTTGTTGTGATCTTTTGGCTTATTATGAGTTTTTTTGCTCATCTTTGTTGAGTTATATACAATTCGATTTTTTTTTTATTCAGTAATGTTGCTTCTCAGTTTTTTTCCGAGGTTCTCCCCCCTTGTTTTTTTCCTTTATTTAGATCTACTGTTGATATTCCATCACACTTCCTTGATCATTTTCCACAATCACCCTTTTATAAAAAAAAACCTTGATTTTATTCCCCATATTTATGAAACTTTTAAAAATTTGTATAATAAAAGCAAAATTATTTGTTTTTTGTAGTTTTATATATATCCACATTCCTATAAGTATTTTTTTTATGATACAACAATAAAATCTATATATTTGGGATAAGAAGATGGATGGATGGATGAACTGGTGTTTGCAAAATTCTGGTTTTAGTCTTAGGATTCCTGCTCTCAGTAGATTGTTGTTTGAGTGTGAACCGTACTTTAAAGGGTAACCAAATAGGGAAGTTGGAGGCTGACTCCACCCACAGCCGAAATATGAAAATCCAGTCAGAGGGGTGGGGCTTGGGGGCTGGACTGTTATCATCACTGGAGCTCCAGATCATGACGTGAGACTTCTGAAACTTACGTGGTTTGACAAATCACAAAATTAAACTTTAATACCTAAATTCAACCTGTAGCGGGCAGCACACAGACAGGTTTTGACTTTATATTCAAGAATTAAACAATTTAATTAGAATTTATCAAAAAATGACCAACAGACAGCACTTTTAAAGCTCCATTTATAGAGGTCAAAAGCCAAATAAAGTTGATTTATGGTTTGGTTACCATTTAAACACATCTGAGATGCTATGAAATGGAGGTCATCATAATCTGACTTTTCCAAACTCTCTTCTTTTTGTCAGAGATCATAGAGAACACTTCCCCTCCTGTTCCTAGGGAGATCCTTCCATCCAACGCCGGCCAGGACATCGCTCCCACTCAGTCAGCTGGTAAGGCCTCGATATAACACAATATATATATATATATATATATATATATATATATATATATATATATATATATAAATGAATGAATGTATAAATCACAGCATAAGGAAACTACCCAAAAATAATGAATGGGGCTGAAATCTCAATTCAAAATTGTTCAAAATAGAGTTTCAGAATTATTATGAGGTGCCCACAGGACATTTTGTTACCAAGTGTAAAATCTGCTGATCTTCATATTTTTCATGGAAAAAAAACAATTTGGAAAAATTGAGAAAAATACATTTTTCTTAAGTAAATATTCACTGTATGTGATGTGGAAGTATTTTTTTTTATCTTTAGAAATTATTTGCATTGTACCAAATGTTATTATATCTGTAACCTTCAGTAGTTTTGACAGACTTTAATTCACGAAGACATCCTTCAGCTGCTGAGTGCTCCCCGCTGTGAACTTGTGTCACTCTTCCATAATCCAGTCAGCTTGTGGCTTGTTAATGTTGTGTTGTGGTTGTCAGTTGCCCCTTATTAGCTCAAGCTGCTGCATTAATGCTGTGATGTGTCTCCTCCGGCCCAGAGGTGGATGAATGCCAGGTCAACCCTTACATTTGTGGGCAGGGGATTTGCTACAACACTGCCGATGGCTACACCTGCCACTGCTACGAGGGGTACCGCCCCGATGACGCCCAAACCACCTGTGTGGGTGAGTCATGAGCTGAAAGGCCAACTCGGTATGTGTGGAGGGCGTAGGAGGACGCAGCAATGAGAAACTGACACAACTGAGTGTTTACTAACACATTTATGTTTGATTTGAACATTTAAAAAAGGTTGCAGCATAACAAGAACACAAAATTAGTTTTTTTAATCTTCAAAAGTGCAATTTTGTTTTATTATTTTAATGAAACTGATGCATTTATTTAAGGTAACCTAGATAAAAAATAAAGTAGATTTTTTTTTAAGTCCATCAAACGTGCCGGGACCACAACAGAAAGTAATTAACATTCAAACATAAACACCAATTTTCTCCAGTTTGATTAAAAAAAAACTGCATTGGCGCGTTTGTTGAGTGTTTCTAACACACAAGGAGGAGTTTTCTCCCATTTCTTTCTACAGAGTTTAACACACTGGAGGTTTAGCCAGCATGAATGGATGAACAGTCAGACAGGACTGCTTAGCACTCTGTCTTACATCAAGAAGGCCTCAGTTCAAGTCCCAGCAGGGTTCTTTCTGTGGAGACCAGGGGTCTGCAACCTGAGGCTTTTGTCTCTCTATTGTGGCTCTTTGGTTTATGCAAATATATTTTTTGGTTCATTTGTTTTAGTTTATTAAGCTTTAACATTTATGTTTAGATAATTAACATGTCAGATAACTGAGCAAAATGTTGGTAAAAATTTGAATCTACTAATATTACAATAAATTTAAAACACAGATTCTTATTTTCTGCTGCACAATAGTGCTTAGTTGCTGTTAAGAGAAAACCTTTTTTTAAATAATTTAACTCCAGTTATATGTATACTTTTTTTTTATTTGGAATTTACACCAACGTTGTTTATGAAGAAATAAGGGACAAAATCCCATTGATAGAAAATATAATATCTGACTTTTTTCAGTTTTCAGTTCAGTTTTTAAGTTTATCTGCTGCAACATGAGCATTCAGTAGTTGCTGTCAATAGTAAAATAAGCTAAATTTTTTAGATAGTTAAACAGTTAAAAATGAATGGCATCATAGTCACAAAAACATAAATAAAGTATATTTTTGTAAACAAAGTGGCTCTAACTTGGTTTTGATCAGTAAGAATCTGGACCAAAATGTTCTTTATCATTAAAGGTTTCAGGTTGCATGTAGAGGTTTCCTCCACATACTGCGGTTCCTCCCACCATCCAAAAATGTTTCATAGATCCAAGTCCGCATTGTAAATGTTCTCAATTGACTTACGTGGTTAAAGATTTAGGTCCAGATGTTTTGGAGGCCACCTCCAAACCTGTTTGTTCTCTGATCCTCTCAGAGTCTCTACTGCTTTGTCCTTGAAATTTATAACTGGGCATTTTTTTCTTTTGGACTTCTTTAGTAGAGACTAGAAGTTTTGAGAAAATTCAACCAGATCAGATCTACTTTTATTTCAATTGCAACACCGTAGAAGAACCTTCACTGGGTTGTGGGAGCCTGAAGTTTATTTTTGAGTTATTTTACTTCGTTCCATTACTCAGGGATGCTAGTGCTTCTTTGGCAAAAGAGAATAAGTTGATCCAAAAAGCAGAGACTTATCTATCATTCTTTTCTAGTTTTGTTAGTTTTCGGATCATGTCATTAATTTTACACTGACACATGTTTAATGCTGGAAGTACACAGGAGTGATCAGGACGCCTGCAGGGTCCTGCTGCACGTTGGATTTGCTGCAGACCAACAGAATCAGAAATCTGCGACCAGCAGCTGCATTGTTGACAGGGTCTGCTCCGCCCTCCTCCCTGCTTCATCGCCCTTCCTTCGGATACAAATACGAAACACTCTGTCATTATGTGGTTTCCTGCCATTTCAATGCTGCTCTCCCCACCCAGTGAAATGATGCTGAATAAGGGCCGTGAGGCCAAACAGGCCTGATGATCGTTTCCCCATCGCTGCAGTAAAACTCTTCCCCTCAGCTGTGGAGGCAAAGCAATCGCTTCTGAATTATTTTCCAGAGGTTTATATGTTATTTATATGATACCACAGTATTTTTTAACAAGAATAATAGAAAAACTGCTTGGATATTTTCAGACTTTGCTTGGAATCCTAAACAGGAATTACTGCAACCAGCTGGAAATCTGTTCACTGTTCATCCAGTGAAAAGAAGAAGAGAGTGAACAATATTTCAGTTTTGAGGCTTTGCACATTTTTTGCACAAATTGATATTTGACTTAAAGCCCAAATAATATCAACAAAAATGTTTTCTGAATTTCTGGAATTTTGTGAACTGCTGCTTTGTAGACTTGAACTGCCAAAGCTTTGAAGTCATCAGTGATTTCTCCTCTACAGCTGATGAAAACCCAGTGAGATCAGTTCAACTTCAGATTCAGTAATCACATCTATAATCCTCAAACTTCACTCGTGTCTGCATTCAATACTGTATTTTAACAGGCCAGAACCAAATTTAAGACACTTGTAAGGCAATTTAAAGTTCCACTCCAGTCATCTTTTAATCTATTGTAAAAGCGCTCCCAGCGAGAGGACCTGCTGCAGACATCAACGTCCAGAACCAGAACCGGAGGTAGCCCTTTCATTCATTCATTCATCTTCCAGACCGCTTTTTCCCTTTCGGGGTCGCGGGGGTGCCGGAGCCTATCCCGGCTACTGATGGGCGAAGGCGGGGTACACCCTGGACAGGTCGCCAGTCTGTCGCAGGGCCTCAATCACACACCCAGTCACTCACACATTCACACCTAGGGGCAATTTAGAGTCACCAATTAACCTATGAAGCATGTTTTTGGATGGTGGGAGGAAGCCGGAGTCCCCGGTGAAAACCCACGCATGCACGGGGAGAACATGCAAACTCCACACAGAAAGGTCCCAGCCGGGATTCGAACCGGGGCCTTCTCGCTGTGAGGCGAGAGCGCTAACCACTGCGCCACCGTGCAGCCCGAGGTAGCCCTTTATTGCTTCAAAAAAACAAAATAAATTGCAACCATAACAGTTCAGGTTTTTCCTTTTTTTAAGCTATTTAAACGTTTTCCACAATTCTATACATTTATAAGTTTTGGTTAGAGTTTGAATATTTACATATTTTCTACACAGAAAATAAGCTCTTTTTCAAATGCAAATTTTCATCTACTCCTGAATCACAAGCATTTGAATAAAGACATACTAAGAAATGTAGTTTTATATGTCTTCCATCATCAGAAAAATGCCACAGGTACATGTTAAAAACACCAAAATATCATCTTTATCAGTGTTTCTTTAATAAAACGAAGAAACAGAAAAAAATACTCAAAGATGTCTAATTTTTTTTTTACACTCTGTTGATAAAATCCAAAGACAAATCCTCCATCGGATCCAGCTCAGCTATGAGGCTCGAGCTCCTCTTGCACCGCGTCAGGCGAGCCAAACCTCAGCGGGTCACAGAGAGAGATGGTGGCACAGGAGGAAATAATAGGAAGCGGAGGCAGCTCCAGAAGTGAATAAGTCACATGGCAGATGTTCGCTTGACATTACCTACTGAATTATGTCTAATTTTAAAACGAACATTTGGGGAGGGATGCTGGTTAGAGAGATTTTTTTAGGTCAAATTAACTCTATCCATACTGTTAGGGCCAATTTATTCTTGTGTCACAAGTTGATGACATAATCCGCAATTGGAATTTCACGCCTGTAGTACAATGTCATGCATATTAGGATATTTAACCAGAACTTATTTTGAGCAATTAGAATATGCAACGGTGGAGCAAACTCCTTCTAGAAATTTTGTTTCCACATCCCAGGATTTCAAAGACACGGCGGCTATTACTGCATTCTAAATACAAGAAGGGTGAGACATTCTTTCATTCTGACTCGGCTCCAAAGAAATAAACAAACATGACATTTTTACTGCATGTATACTTTCTATTGCAACTATGACTTCAGCTATATTTGACTAAGGTGTGGAGCAAGTGGCAAATGATTTCAAATTGAACTTTTTAAAAAAATGATGAGGCTCGAAAGTATGAATGCTACTGAGAAATTTGTCGTAGTTTTGACATCCATTCGCAAGCAAAACCATCCAACCTTAGTATGAACTACTAGACCAGGGGTGTCCAAATCCAGGCCTTGAGGGCCGGCCTCCTGCTGGTTTTCCAGAAATCCTGTCTCATCTGTGGTTGATTACCTGGATCAGGTGTGTTTAGCAAATAAGGAGCTTTAATAGCAGGTTGGTTAGAAAACATGTAGGGAGCTGGCCCTTGAGGGCTGGACTTGGACACCTCTGTACTAGACCGTACGATTGCTGTAGGAAGACAATACAACTGATAGGACGATCAATCACTATAAAGTAATAACCGACCTTTAAGGTGTACTTTTGCAAAAGTATCTTAACTCTACAGTAACTTTAGAAGCTGTAAATTTGAGAGGAAAGCGTGTAGATTGCTAAATTAAGTGCAGGACTTACCTACACATTCTCACTCCCAACTCGTCACATATTGACGAATGGTTAAGGACCCCTCCATGTCACTTTTTGGCGTTTTGGGAGTCCGGATGTTTTGTGCGAACCTCGGGACGTAGCCGGTACTGGTACCCTAACCCGGTACCTGAACCTTAGCCCAGCACGCATCCGATACTGTTCCACCCCAATCTTTTATTCAGGAGAAGATCGAGCTCCACAAAATGAAAAAATAACAAGTTTAAAGATTGGCAATATTTAAGAAAGTTTCACATTCAGCAATTTAGGTTATTCAGAGAACGGGTTTACCTTCAGCACAATGTCTCTCTTAAGGACCAGACATGAGGTGGCCCAGAGTGATACAAATGGTCTCTTTTTGTTCTCTCAAGTGGCTAGCTACACCCCTTAGGATGTCCGCTGTGTGGATCAGTAATCAGTGTGTTCAAACCCTGCTGGAGATGCAGCATCTGAGTCGAATCGGCTTATCAGAAGTGTAATGTGAGCTGCAGTGGTGTGTCTGGAGCTGGATGCAGAAAAGCATTAGGGAGGACTCACAATGTCAATCTTTGTTCACTAAAAGTTTAAACAATATCCAAAAATACATTATTTTAGTCTATTCTGCAACAGGACCGATCCACATCCAGTACCAGATTAAGGTTAGGGTTAGGGTACTAGTGTGATCCACCTCCTGGTACTAGATTGGTACCAGTTTGTGGCCCGGAGGTTAAGGCCAACAAACAGCCAGCACGTCTAAAAACAACAAGTTGGGGCCACCCAAAAGATCAATGTTTGACGCGGAGGTTCCTTAACCAAACGCCAAAATGTACGACTTGGAATGAGAATGTATTGAGAAATCAGGGTTAGATCCACAGAGGGCGTGATGAGCTGACTCCAGTGTGGGCCTTGAGGCAAGATGCTACTACCTACATATGTAGCCCAGATAAAATACCAGCTTTGTCAGGAAGGACACACGGCTTTCTGCCAAATCAAATGTCCAGATCAGCGACAGTTGATTTGCTGTGGAATGGAATATACTGGAAGGTAAACTGCAAGAAGTTTGAGAGGTGTTTTTTATTCAAGCCTGAAACTCCTCAGTGCATGGATCAGCTTCACTTTTATGGGTTTTAGCTGTTTATAGAGATGTTTCTGTTAAAGTCCACCTAATATAAACTGTGTTTTAACCACTGATGTCATCAGCCTCAGAGGTGAATAGGTGCCTCATTAATGTGCATTAGTTCTTGGCAGACGCCTATGAGCGCTTTGATAACATTACAATTCAACAACCTCTAAAATCTGTGTGCTCTGACTGTTGCTTAAGATCTTCTCCCAGTTTGAAGAGTGGAGATGATGGATCTCTGCTGTGAATCAGGCTCTTTTATTGGACGTCATGAGGACATAAGCGTTGTATAATGAGTGACTTCACCGACATGCCTCTGCACTTTCCTCATTGTTGTCTGCTACCTGTCAAAAAGATCTCCGTGATACTTGAAACTCTGATGTCAGCTGACGTGGTCTTCTGCTCCTCAGATGTGGATGAGTGCCAGGACGAGCAGGTCTGCATACAAGGCCACTGCCAGAACACCAGAGGCTCCTTCTTCTGTGAGTGTGGGCCTGGATTCAGAACGTCATCGGCTGGAGACCAGTGTGACGGTACGGTTCTGTGAGTGTTGTAGACCCAAAAACAGAGTAGACGCTGGATAATGATGAGTTTAATGATAAGAATGCTTCATGATATTTTACTCGGTATAATCTTAGCGGTGTGGTGTTTAGCACGTCATAGGCTACAATCCCTCCTGGGTCCTTCTGTCCGTGCATGCTTTGACTTCATGCTGGTTCCTCCCACATTCCAAAGAAATGTTTCATACTGTAGGTTGATTGATACCTTTGATTTATCTGGTGTGGATGAATGACTAAATCAGAACGGCAGCTCTGTTTGTGATGAGATTGCGATGTTTATCTGAAAACTTCCTAGTCGTTTAAATCAGTGTTTTATTGATAGCAGAATATACCATAGATATCATGCTGAATGGGTCAGCTGAGCAAATTTACTCTTCCATGTACCATATTTTTTGGACTATAAGTCGCTCCGGGTAATAAGTCGCAGCAACACAAGATGAAGAAAAAGAAAAAATCATATATAAATTGCACTTTGGGAGAAAAGTGCAAATCTGCAAAGCCTGGCTTAATGCTGCGTTGCAAGTGCAAATATTGACATTTATGCGTCAAATTCACTGCTGGATCCTTGACCAAAAATGTGTTCACAACCTTGACACTCCTGATGCGTGTGGGAGGAGCTACCGTTTAAGGTTTTTAGCCTGATCGCTAAGGAAGCATTGACTGTATGTCTCATTTACAATAGGAAACACTATTGATATTGAGGGATCAGGGTTATTTATTTTGAAGATCTGTAATCATGTCTCCATGTCTGGGTTCATGAGATCATTCAGAGACTCCTCCAGAACAGCGAGGTTCACCGTCTACTGCAGGAGCTGTGTCTGAATGACGGACGCTTTCAGCAGTACTTTCTTTCCCATATTAGTCTGAGGACTTAAAAAAAATAAATATAAAATATGATTATCTTTTGTATTATTGTCCCCATAAAAAATAAATAAAAAATAAGAGAGGACAAGAACGATCAGTTTGACTTTTAGTCACACAAAAAATGAATACTAAAAAAAAAAAAAAAAAAGAACGGTAAATGGGATCATTTAATAAAGCGATGCTGTTTCAGGATACTTGAACATTTCATTTGGTGAGATGTTGGGAAACATCTTTGACATAATCAAAGTTGCTCCAAATGTTCTCTGTAGATAAAAGATGCTGCAGGTCAGTGAAGCCATGCTGCTGGAAAGCTGGAGTCTGTGTATTATCCTGCTGATAGGACACAAGGCTTTCTGTGAAACAGACGTCGTCTGGAGAGGAGCAGATGTTTCTCTTTATGTACCTTTCAGCATTCAGAGCTCCTCCAACACAGACAGCTTTCCATACGGTGTGCACATATGTGTTTACCCACAGATGTTTCTGGAAATATCCTTAGATCATTTAGTATCGTCACTGACACAGAGATTCAGTTTCGCCTATAAGTTGAAAGACCGCCAACATTGTCCTGACATACAGAGATTCCTCTTGATTACCTGAATCCTTGATGATGTTCTGGGCTGTAGAAGATGATGCAAAGTATTTTCAGTTTTATTTTGAACACACTAAGCTTCATATCTTTGATAACTTTTCCTCTTTTACAATTACAGTGTTTCCTCAGAGTTATGTCCCAAAAAATAAAATGCATTAGGATAAATTCACACAGCAGGATTATAGATGTTTTAAGGCTGTAAAACTCCTCATTATGCATTTTCTTTGGCAGAAACGAACATTTTGATTCTTTGTATAAAAATAAGTCTACATTTATAGAAGGAAAACAAAGATCTGATTGCGATAGAAGATTATACAGTTTTGTCGATCTGAGCTCATTCTATACAGCAGACACTGGACGAAGTCTGTGACCAATCAGGATGCAGAGTGTGGTTTAAAAAAAACAAAAAGCAAGACTGCAAAAAGTGAAACACAATATAGCAAAGGATCATTGTCTTTTAAAATATATAAGAGCATCACATTTGAACGAGCTCAGTGCAGAATATAAACATTGTTCTGTACTCTTGTGATTTAGAGTTTTTTTAGTTTTCTTTTTATTCAATTGTGTAAAAACTGTTTATTTTTCAGATTGAATTGATTCAGATTTACAAATAAATTGCTGACAAGAATATTAGAAGCCACTTCAACCTGTTTGGGTTTCAGTTTTACACACTAACAACACAAGAAACAAAAACTTCACATAGATTTTTGCAACATTCCTTTTTTTGGAAACCTTTTTTAAAATGATCCGTTTCCTTACTGTCAAATCTATGACTCTTCTAGAGTGATGCTTTCTATGCAGATTATAAGCAGGAAATCATTATTGTGTTTTTATGAGGGCGGCTTATTGCTGGTGGAGCATGTGCGCTTTAAAGTAAACAGATGTAGATGGTTGAGCACAGGATGGAACAAACCGCACCGCTTCCCGTGCAGTTGACCTCACGGACACCGCGGCCTCCGCGGTTCTTATTCAGGCCCTCAGTTTTTGTTACTTCATTAAAGCTTGAGTCTTGTTCAGTCCTGGAGCTCCTGCATCCGAGCTGTTCATGCAAACATTGTAAACAAACCCACTGGTTTCCAGATGTGGACGAGTGTGTGGAGGAGGCGGCGCCGTGTGGATCTGTGGGAGAATGCCTCAACAACGTGGGCTCGTACAGCTGTGTGTGTCCTGACGGATACAGGCAGATCAACGACACCCGGTGCAGAGGTAAGACCCAGAATCACACACTCATACTCCCAGGGATATGAATGAAAATATATTACAGTTTTTATGACAAAATTAAAGTATTTAGATTTAAAATAAAAAGAAGTCTTTTAAATTCGAGTAATTGACCATTGACTATATGAAAGAACTGGAGCGAGTGATGTCACCTGTGCTGTCTTTAATGGTTGAGTCGCTGAGGCAGATCCATTCTTTGTAACACTTAAAGTAAACCAAAAACTTCTTGTTCAACAATCTTTTGAGCATAAAAAATATGCATTAAAAAAAACGAATTTTCAAGGCCTAAAAACTTGTACCAGGTGAATGTAAATAAAGAGGTCAACAAAAAATACCAGGACTTGCCCACCCTCTCCATACATAAACCGGTGGACTAAATCTCCACCTAATCATGTGACATTGAGAGAACAACGGGGACTGCATGACTCAGAAAATGCCTTTCTTCTGGCTCCAACCAAATGAATTTTTGGGATACAGACGCCCCCAAATTGGAGTCAGAAATTGTCAGTAAGCAGTGATTCGTCTGACTCGGTCTGAGTCAACGTTTCTATGACAACCACTCTCACCAATCAGGAGTGAGCTTGTTGGAAGTTCACACCCTCTTGAAAGTGGAGAAACTGTCAATCAAACACTTCTAATATTCAACGTTGGGGCCAGCAGGCAACATATTTATTCAGACATCTGATTGGCCAGCTCATAATTTGAATAACTTGCAATAAAGAACAAATAACTTTAAAAACATAATAAAATAAAAAAATAGGATCAGCAAGAACATATTAATCCTCTTGAGGCAGGTGTTGCAGATTTACATTAGCTAAATGCTAACTACCTATTACTACCACAAATGATAATTTTCCCCAAATATCACATTTTTTATGTTATTAAAACTTAATTCGGCCCTGAGAGGGTAAAAAAGAAAAAACGAAATCAGAAAAAGAATAGTTATTCTGACAAATAGAATGACTAATAGCTGTTCATTTCTCTATAAAAGTCCATGTGATTTTGGCTTTTTGGAACCAGAGGGTACTTCCTGTTTGGGACACCGAATGAGGAGGAGTCTCTCAGTCCAGTTCTTATAAACAGTCAATAAGTTTGACCAATCAGACAATTGTATTTGACAATTTGGACGCATGTCTTTCATTAGGAGCTCCATTAAAGATTGATTAACCTTTTATTATTAAAACCTTTTACTAGCATTCAAAAACACAGAAGTGTATATTTTAAGTCTCATTTTGACCAAAAATATTTTAAATATATGCATCAATAAATCAGAAAGCCGTTTGAGGTTTGGTAAACATTTTTGAACTGAAAAATGTTTGCAGAATTTCTTCAGAAATGACATCCCAAAATAGAAATAAAAAATGCAGCTTTGCACAAGTTTGATTAAGAATGTGAATTTGATTTTAAGGTAATCATGATTCACCTTCATTTGGTGATGCATTTAGGATCACACTCATGCACACACACCACTGTCTGCATCGCAGCTCCATGAGGTCAGTCCAACTCTGATAAATGCTGTTGGGTTGTGTGTGTTAATCCCAGCTGTCGGCTGAAAGTTTGTAAAACTACCGAGTGATGGATGAGGGGCATGCTGGTGCTAATCCTCAACTCCCCATCAGAGCTTCTCTCAGCTGAATCCGTCCATGTTTTCCGGGGCTCCTCCATCTCTGTGCGCTCTGCATGCATGTGTGGGATTGCACATTCATGCACAAAAAGATGTTTCAGTATTTCTTTTGTGGTTCTTTAGTCCAGTGTGACCTCCTTGAGCAGATATTAGGGGCATCTAACATTTTTACCTCCATTGAACTAAATGCTCTAAACTATGAGCAAATATTCTGGGTATAGATTCCCAAAATATCCTCAAAATGGGTTTATTTTGTATTAATGTCACTATTTTGATGTTAAATAATTTACATTTTGTTTTTAAACTCATTAAACAGATTACAAACTTAATCTTGAACCACATGACCTATTTTAAGAATCTAAGAATTTCCCCCCTTCCAAACTTTTTATCAGGCGTCAAATTGATTCAAGTTTCTGATTTTTATTTCTCATTTTATTTGAGATATTTCTTCAAACTCGTCCAACACAATAAAAATCAAGAGCTGAAATTCAGTTTGCTGTGTGTCCATGTTTTTTATTTATAAATAAAAAGAAGAAATCACAGAAAAAATGAAAGAAATATATATTGTTTGTCTTTATCTCAGATGTGGATGAATGTGTGGAAGAGGCGGAGCTTTGTTCCCCCCATGGAAGATGTCTGAACACAGAAGGGTCCTACATGTGTCTGTGCGACAGCGGCTTCTCTGCCAGCCCGGATTCGCTCTCTTGTGAAGGTAAGATGCAGCGCTCCTCACTAAACACTTGAAACTCTTCGATGGGATACACAGAATCACACATCTATGTTTAGTTGGACCGACTTCAGCCTGCAGCACTCATTCACAGTGACATTGTTTTTGTGCAAATACTTCACAGTCAGAATCATTTTTCTGCACCTTCTTTTGGAGATATCTGAAATGTCTATGTGTAAAAAATAATCAAACTTTCTTAGAAGCACACTTTCAATTTAAGCTCTATAAAACCTGCAGTTGTCATATTGTAATATATTTATAGAAATACATTTCTGTTGCACAATAAGAAAGCATTTCTTTTAGGTAAACACAAAATAGTTGAAGAAATTCCTGCGATACGATACATATTGCGATACACGTGTCCCGATATGATATAACATCCCGAGACAGTACCAGGGACAATACTTTACTTTTTTAAAATTCTGAATATTGACACACCTTTAACATATATAATTGTAAATTCACTTTATTTAATCATCAGAATAAATTAAGCTCTGCTACAGTCTCACATATAAGTTGCTTTAAACCAAACAAACTCATTGTGCTTTCCTTTTGTTCATTTAAGAAATATTTTTTCAACACCCAAAGTTGTCTGAGTTTCACAACAAAATGTTTTGTAGCATAAGATAAAGTACCACAAAGATTTTATGTTCCGTATCTATGGTTGAGGAAAAAAAGCGTTTTAAATCGATACAAATGTAGCCGAAAGGAGTATCACGATTTTACAGAATTTATATTTTCTTATACCTCCACTCACAAAGCGGTCAACCATCTTCTCATTTCGTGTGGACCACCTGCATGCCGTGTTCTGTACAGATTTGCCCTTTTACCCCTGTAAAATATTCACCTATATTGTGACTAAGGATTTAGTTAAATCCAAATATTATTGTTTTTCGACCAATACTCTGATAAAATAACCTGATAGCCAAAGGTCTCTAACCTTTCTATTCAGAAACCAGAAAATAAACATTTTTCTGTGTTTTTGGTGAGTTCTTGCTAGAAAACTGAACTGCAGGTTCACACATGTGGGATTGATCTGTGTTTCAGACGGTTTCAGCTCTCGGTGTTTGTGAATTCACCTCAGAACTTTTAAAAAACTCTTTTCCGATCACCTACCGTTAACATTTTTATGGACTGTTCTGGCCACTTTGATGGTTTCTCCCAGCTGTGACTTTTGACACAGCTTGACTTTGTAATTGAAACATCTCCAGTCAACGAGCTCATGGTTTAGACACCACAGTGTTCCTCGTCTTCATCCTCTGGTTTCCCCTCGGTGTCTCACATGTGCTGCTGCTGGTTTCTCCGCCTTGGCAGGAGTCTGCTTCTCTGTGCCAGAGCTGTGTTTAATGCCCTCTCTTGCCTGAGAGGAAAAGAAACAGACGGAAGCCTTTGAGCTGGCTGTCTAGACGAGGAGGGATATTTGTTGCCCTCTGCCTCATGATTTATGCAGACTCACTCGAGTGGAAGTGTGTATGTCTGAAAGTGTGGTTTTATGAAACTTGGCTTTTTTCCCTACTTTTACATTTTTGCTGCACCTGCCTTAGTTGTAAAGTATGATCGTGCCCACTGAGCTCTTCAAAATCTACCACTTTTTGTGTAATTTCAGTGTTTCATATCAGTGGAAACTAAAAGAAGAGGCTAAGAAATTGTAGATAAAAAGTTTGTCTGTTTTTTTTTCAGATGTCAATGAGTGTGGGTTGAATGAGAGTCGCTGTGGCCCCCACGGCTTCTGCGTCAATGTGCCGGGTTCATTCCAGTGCCTCTGCGACCAGGGCTACCAGGAGTCCCAGGACGGCCAAAGTTGTGAGGGTGAGTGTTGGACTTGTGCGCTGTTTTCTTAAATGCCAAAAAAATTCACGCCCTCATTCCAAAAGCCTTCTTTGGTCAAGGTTTTTAAAACCTTCCAGATCATATTGTTATCCTTGTAGATCACAAGTTAAAAAAATATTACAAACTAAGTGTTTCAGGGTAAGATGTGGTTCAGTTTTTGTTTAAATCAGAGTCATCATGCTATCACTGATCCTCTTCAATATTACTTTCACAATTTACAAAAACAACATTAAATCGAGGAAAGAATGCCACCAGCAAATACTTAGGATACTTACTTAAGAAGAAAGTTCAGTTTGGATTAAATACAAGCTAAAGTTACTGCAGGTTTGCTTTGGTCCAAAAATGTTTCTGCACTTCTCATTTAAAGTATTTTTGTCCCTCAGTGGGATTGCAAGAACTGTAAGAACCTGATCAGGCCGACACCACCTAAACACAAACACAATGCCAGACAAACCAGCACACTCTGACTACATGTCCGACCCAGCTGCCTCCCCTTCTCTGCCAAACCATCACTGGACTGCGGCTCACACCCACAGAGAGCCAGCTCTGGTGGTGAGGTGTGGACCTGTTCAGAGGGAACCGTTCCGCTCGGAGCTTCCTGAGAGGCTTCGCAGCCGAATTACACTCATACACCTTTCCTGTGGGGTTTGCACTAATCTAACATTGATTTATGGTGGCGCAATGATTACTACAGGCTTGTATGGAGAGACCTGCTTCAAAGTAGTGGTGAAGCAAAATTAAAAAATAACACCTGAAATGACTCTGTTTTCCAAATTTGCAACACTTACAATCTCACCTTTTGTTTGGCTAGTCTCAATACAACAGTGGAGAGTCAACATTTCTATGGTAACCACTCTGGCCAATCAGGAGTGAGCTTGTTGGAAGTACACACCCCTTACTATGAAAGGGTGCACAGGAGAATCTGTCAATCAAGTACCTCAAACATCAACATACTTTATCTAGCTGGCCAGTTCAAAACTTGAATACCTCTGCACAGAACCATCCGGAAAGTTCCCACTGAATGCCATAACAGGCATTTTTAATGTTTTTGTCTGCCTATTTTTGAAATCTTGCTTCAACCATTTAATAAATTGACTTTTAAATTTCCATTTTTCCTAAGAAAAATCTGAAAAAGAGGAAGTAACTTTTTTTTCTAATACAGGGTATTTCTTGACCTTGAGTCAGATTCCATCGTTCCGATCGCACACTGATATTTTTATTCATAATTCCAGAGCACGGACCTTTTATTTCTCCTTTAAAGCAGCAGCTTCCTAAACTGGTCAAGAAAATGTACACCAACTTTAAAGACAACGACAGCTTATTTACGGAGTCACCACTCCACTTTGCACCGCTGCAGTTTTGTGTCAGGTTGCATTTGATGACATCTGGGAACTTTAAGAGTTGAGTCACAAAAATTAACCTTGTTGGCAGAAGTCAGATTTAGTGGTTGATTTCTTGGATGAAGTTTGTGTGTTTTAGTTTATGTTTTTTTACTAAAAGCTGGATTATACAAAAAAAAATACAAGATCATTTTTTTTTGTGTGTAATTCTTGATGTAATAAATCATCTGACAAATAATCTTTTGTTCCACTGCAGTTTAGGGCTTACACAGGTGATGATGAATGTTTGTTATTAACTGCAAACCAGCAGAGCAGACATTGTAAAATAAAAAAGGGGGGTTCACTTTTAAAGAAAAAAGATCGGTGATGAGAATACAAGACGAATGTGGATCAGAGTTCATTATTATTATTGTTCTCTTGTTTCCTCACAGACGTGAATGAGTGCGAGCTGCTGAGCAGTGTTTGTGGAGAGGCCGAGTGCGTCAACGTGAACGGTTCTTTCCTCTGCGAGTGCCCTCGAGGCCAGAACTACAACGTCAGGGTTGCCAAGTGTGAGCCCATTTCCACAGGTAACCAGCTTCAAGATGGCTGAGGCGCCAACGGCGTCTCTATTTATTTATTTTTATTCCACCAACCAAACATGGGATGTGTTTAGGTTGCATGTCTTTGTTTTTTATGGTGTTAAAGGGAAACTCAACCCCAGTCCAGGAAAAAGGGGTGTCATGGATGAGACATGGTCTTTAAACCATATTGGAAAAAAAAGTTAAAGTTCCATTAGTTGTCACAGATCAAAGTGTGTGAAATTTATTCTTCACATTTGACCCATCCCCTGGGGGAGCGGTGAGCTGCAGACACAGCTACGCCCGGGAACCATTCAGCTATCAACAATCCAACTCCTTAATGCTGAGTGTCAAACACAGAGACACTGGGTCCCATTTTTAGAGTCTTTGGTGTGACTCGGCCGAGATTTGAACTCACAACCTTCCAGTGTCAGAGTGGACACTCTACCACAAGGCCAAAGAACTTTCCATTCCAAAGCTAAGATAAGAGCAACACATGCTGTTGCTGGACAGTACAGCATGTGAAAACCACCAACGTCATCACATTAAGAAGAGAACTGTACTGAGTGAGTGTGACGTCACCAATAGAAATGGTTTACTTTCAGCTCCAATCAAAGGAAGTCAATTCAGTCGCCATTTTTTCACAGTAAGGACATCGCCATGTTGGAGCCATACTACAACCAACACATTCACTGTCCCAATTCATCACATATTGATGTTTGGCTAAGGACCCCTCCTAGTAAAAAATTAACATAGATTCTTGACGTGCTGGCTGTTCCCATTAGATCACGGGTCCCCAACCTCCAGTGGTACTGGTTCAGTACCGGGACGCGGGACGCATTTTCCTCTGTCCAATTATCATCAGTTAGAATCTTACCCTCTGAAGCCCTAAGTCCCATGACCATCTGACAGCCCACACATATATTTAATTAGACTTACCTGTGATGAGGGAGGTCTGGAGCCCTCTCACTGGGGGGGTTGTTAGACATGTGTACTAGATCCTGACCTTCAATAGGGGATAGGGTCAGAACGCCTTCCCCCAAACCCAGTAACGGTACCATGACCCGGAACCGGTTCGCGTCCAGGCCTGGTTTGTACCTGGTATTACGTCTGGTACTACGTCCAGTGCTGGGTTATGGTTAGGGTGCCAGTACCACATCTATTACCCCATCCTGAGAGTTGCAGGCCCTTGATTTTACAAACAGCCAGCACCCAAAATGTCAAAAAGTGGTTTTATTCAGTCCAGCTCTCCTAACGTCAGTGTTGATGAATCATTTGGAGAGATCTCTGATTAATAAAAGGAAAAGCAAGCACTAAATCTCATCTTAGGCTGGGAGAACATGAATTGGTGTCCACATTACAGTCCTGTCATCCTAGATGTCCATTTACCAAGAGATGACTTATCACATATCATCCAAAGAGTGCAAAAACTGAATGTGTAGATATCAACCACCTCGTTCTGGACTCAAGTGAGCGCTCAGCAGAGATAACAAGCAAAAGACTGAAGAGGGAAACATACAAAGTTCAGTTAAGATCACTGTTATTTAGCTTCACTTTTCTTTACCTCAGAGTTCCCCTGCAGGAAAATGTCATCCTCCACCTCAACTGCAGAACCACCACCCAATGAAATGTGATGAAACGCAAATATTTTACAACATATCTTAAAATAAAATCATATTAAATTCATTACTAAAAATAGTTTTTAAAAAGTACTTTTATTGCAAATAGACCACAGACTGACTCACTTCAAGAGGAACAATAAGATGAGAAGTTTTAGACAATCTAAAACTGAGTTTTAATTCTTTTCAGTGAAGCTTTTTCTTTAAAGGTTTAAATGTTTTCATTAATAATTCAAGACACACATAGTTCTCCAAAGAATTACAATAAAAAATAAGCAATATAGAAGGATTAAGATTGGTTACTATTTGTTCCTCTATTTATCTAACAGGGTCCTCAGTGGAGCGCAAGGAGTGCTACTACCACCTGGACAACGAGAACCTGTGTGAAAGCGTGCTGAAGAGCCAGACCACGCTGCAGGAGTGCTGCTGCACGCTGGGAGCCGGCTGGGGGGACAACTGCGAGGTGCATCCCTGTCCTGTCAACGGCACAGGTGAGTTCAAGGATCTGGGCTTCTACAGGGAAGTATAGACCAAAGCTGTCATTTTGTTAAAGTCCCAGTAAATATTAACCATAAATGTTAATATTTTTTACTTTTTGTACTCATTTTTGGAAAGCAAGTGGAAAACATTTGTTTTATTTTTGTGCTATCCACTGTGAAAATTAATTGTGATTATATTTGTTTTGATAACTTATAAATGAATGTTTTTAGATCACCTCCATTTGTAACACTTTTCCTCTTTTGAACTGCCTGTTTAATTCCTGAGCATATCACAGTCTAAAAGCTCACGTTGAATTTTCCTGAACTTTTGGGATGCAGAAGCTCACCTATTATTAGATAAAGCAATATTAGAGCAAGGGTATTCAAATCCAGGCCTCGAGGGCCGGTGTCCTACATGTTTTCCAACCAACCTTCCATTGAAGCTCCTTATTGGCTGCTAATTTCCAGGATCAGGTATGTTTAGCCAATAAGGAGCTTCAATGGAAGGTTGGTTGGAAAACATGTAGGACACCGGCCCTCGAGGCCTGGATTTGAATACCCCTGTATTAGAGAAACGTAACCAAGGAAACGTTCTTCTTTCAGACCAGTTCAACCAAATGTGTCCGTCCGGAAAAGGTTTCATCCCGAGTGTAGACTTGCTGTATGGGATTCCCACTTCTGACAGCTACAAAAGTAAGCAAATGAAATGTATTCACTATGCTTTTTAAATATTCTTCTGAAGGATCTTCTTGTGATGTTTCTGTTCTTTTTTCTGCTCCAAACTGAAGATGCGGATGAGTGCGCCATGTTTGGCCAAGAGGTGTGTAAAGATGGCTTCTGCCTGGATAAGGAGGGAACTTATGAGTGCTACTGTAAGACCGGACGATACTACGACCCCGTCAAGCTGGAGTGCAAAGGTGGGCGGGGTGTCAGCTTAAAGAAAGGGAGGTGTTTGTGAATTGAATCGAGTCCTCTGATGAACTGTGTGTTCCCTTTCCTTTGAGCAGACATCAACGAGTGTCAGGATGAGTCTGTGTGCGAGGGCGGACAGTGTATGAACACAGACGGTTCATTCATGTGCTTCTGCACTCCCCCCATGATGTTGGAAACCAAAACAAACCGCTGCATCTTTGCTGCTGCTCTGACCGGTCAGTTTCATCCTCCGTCGTTGGATAAATTCTCTCCATTTAAGCCAGTCACTTTGTTTTTCAAACTCATAACACAATTAAACATGTCTGAACTATTGTCTAATTAGCTAAAATACATACTGTGTTAAGTAGATACTGAGTCTTCTTACACCAAGTAATTTCCATCCTAGAAACTTAATTTCAAATGTTCAATCATTCCTATGTAATAATAATAAACATAAAAATTCAAAAATTAGTCACAGGGCTCTGGACTAACTTTTTGTACTGGTTGCACCGGTGCGCCTAAGTTTTTTTCTTAGTTGCACCAGCACAAAAGTTTGGTGCACCGACCTTCTCGACCTCATTGCATTTAACAGCACTTTTACATGGTCACATTCCTTTTTATTTGCTGTCAATATCTGCATTAATACTTGATAATGATGAACTTCCAAGCTGGTAAACGTAAAGCCCTTTATTTATAACAGAGTTCTACAACAATGATAAACTACCAAATTTATATAGTTTATAAAATAATAATAGTGCAAGGTTACTTCACACTAACAGCCACAACTCAGATGTGAATTTCTAATGAGCTTCTGCCGCTCTGCAGAAAATATGTCCAAGAAAACGACAATTTTTAAGATTTTGGCTTGAAACAGCAGAATCATAGTGAAAATACCACTATAAAACATTTTAAAAACAGATCAAATATAGTTGGAGTCGGGCTTTAAAATCCTTCACTGAACTAAAACTTAAAAAAAAAACAACTTCTAAATGTTTTGTGATCAATACAGAGTCATTCATTTGGAATTTTTAAACATTTCTTTTTTTCATTTTTTTTTTATCGTTTTGGTTATTTTTGTAATATTGTTTTGATTTTTAAAACTTTGTTTTTTTGTTATTTGATTTTTGTTTTTAATTGTCATTGCAATCTTTATAATGTTTTGCGTTGATGAGTTCGTTTATGTGATCTAACCTACTGTAGTTCACCCTAAAACACCAATAGTCTCGCAGTGAATACATTTTATTTTAGCTTGCCATACATCTTCTACAGTTTGATCACTGTGAACCAGCTGTTTCTGGCGCAGAAAAAAGCGGCTTTTCTGTCCTGCTTTTTGATCCGATATACACAATATCACTAATGTAGAGGTTCATAATGAGAGCACAACCCATGCGCATGGACCCAAACTGAACAACTCTGAAAGAGTCGGCTTCTGATTGCGTGCGGACGCAGCCGGTGTAGAAGCTCCTTAAGATGTACTGTACATTCTAATAAAAATAATAATTCCTATTGGAGGTTGTTACATCTGCACACACGTACAGGAGTGAGACTTTTGGAGTCGCAGAGATTACGTGTGTCTCTTTTTCTCATCGCAAATCGGCTGGGTGCACCAGTGTGACCAAGAATTTTTTTTAGGAGCACCAATAAAAAATGCAGTCGCAAATGCAACCAAATTACGCCCTGCATCATGAACCCAAAACCTGTCCTTTTAGGAGTCCCCCCACTTGATATGCAGCAGAAATATTTCCTAAAATTGTATTTAGGAGTCACAATTTACTGCATTTTGTCACTCTTGACATGTGTGTTTGATATGAACCTTTTGCTCCTTTTAAAGATCAATCTTTTAGTTGCCATAGGCGTGATTCCATTCTGGTAAAGTTCTTTCCTGCAGATTGACAAAGATTGTGGTTTTGGTTCTGACTGCAGTTGTCTTCTACACTAAAGTGTTCGATCAAACCTTTATTCATGTCATATAAAGCAAACCCTGTAAGATAGCCATAGTTTAAGACAGAGGGGACTTTTTTTCTCTTCACATGCGGCTGATTTCTCCTCACTCTAATGTTTTATTTTTGAACGCATTGAGCTTTGTTGGAGTTGTTTGACCTAATCTCCTACATGGATGCACAATGTTAATCTGACATTACACTTGTGTGTGCTTGCAGAGCAACAGGAGCCGGAGCAGACGATTCAAGGAATCTGCTGGCAGATGGTGACCAACACCAATATGTGCTCAGAGCCGCTGGGCGACAACAGGAAGACCACATTCACAGAGTGCTGCTGCCTGCATGGAGAAGCGTGGGGCATGCAGTGCGCCCTGTGTCCTCCCCGAAACACAGGTACACACATCTGGGAAGCCCACTATTAAACTCTGACAAGAACAGTTACAGAGCCTGGAGTAAGGTTTAATATTCAACAGACACTCATAGAATTTATGAAGAAGCAGCAATCGTCTTGAACAGTCATTGGTAGTCATGGTAGTCAACCTACACTACAATTCGATCTCTAAACAACAAATGACAGCAACACGACAGGGAAAATGAGGACAGAAAATGAATCAGAACCAGCCAAAGGTTCAACGCAGCAACATTTCTTATGCTGTGTGTGAAACATCATTTTCAAAGACTTGTTTGAAAAATCTAAACGGGCTACACACATATATTGAGGTAAAGTGGGTTTTGCTTTGACTCTTCTCAACAATAACTGATGTTGCAGTCAGTGACTCGGCCCCTCCAACAGGCAGATGAATCACATACACACAATTCTGCAGCTTCAGTTGCAGAAGAGAAGTTCACTTCCTAGTTATACTGGTTTAAACCACCTATTTGTGCAGATAATTTAAAGATAGTTTATTTGTACAAACCCCTTCTGTATTTGAAGTTAAACCCTATGTGGCCCATATGGTTTAAAAGTAGGCAGAAAATGCAGGCCCTGATTGGGCTTGTCTGCAGTGTCTGTGGTGGCCCCACCTGTGTTTGTCCACACAGGTGGAGACTCAAAGGGTTAGCTTGTTATGCTAGCCAGCTGCCCAGTGGACAGTGCATGGTAACGAGCTCCACTGTAGCATGCTAGGGAGCTCCTCTACAGCAAGCTAGCTGTGCTGTAGTGAGCTAGCGAGATCCACAAGCTAGCAAGCTCTGCTGTATTGAGCTAGATGTCAAGGAGGGGTGGTGGAGGACACAAATGAAGGCTTGGTGACAGGAACTTAAACCATGTCATAAATTAACCAAAACATGACAAAAACCCATGAGGGAACAAACATTTTGACTGAACACAACAGATGACCTGATAATAAAGAACTGACAACCAGACACTTCAATACATGACAAAGAACAGAACATGACAAAATTCAAGCACAGAATCTACTAGCAAGCTCCTCTGTATTTAGTTAGCGAGCTTTGATGTAGTGAGCTACCAAACTCCACTGTCCACCAGGCGGCTGGATAGCATAGCGAGCTAACCCATTGAGTGTCCACTTAAACCAATATAGGCAAACATGGGTGGGGCCACCACAGAAACTACAGATAAAAACATTTGGGGCCCACATTTTCTGCCCACTTTTAAACCATTTGGGGCCCAGTTGGCTTTGCTGGCTGGAAACTTTATTTATATTAATTATGTTCCGTCCTGGCCCTTTTTCTGTTGGGAAGATGTACAATTTTCCTTCCAAAACTTCTGACTTTTGTGTGTTTTTTACTCTCCAGGAATATTTAAAATATAATTCAACGTTTACTGTCCAGGTCTTTTTTTTAAGACCGCTTTGACAAAATTTAATTTCTCAATCTTCTATCTTTTGAATGATTGTTGTTCTTAATTTTGCTGATATTTTATTTTTTTTCTCTACACTGAACATTTCCAGAGGACTATGCACATATTTGTAATTTGCCTTTGGGCGTGGGGCGACGGCCGTACGGTCAGGACGCCCTGGTTGCCGGTCTGGTCCACGAATATGAAGTGAGCCCCGACTACTCACTGTTGCCGGAGCATCAGCCGCCCCCTCGGTTCTACGAAAGAGAAGAAGGTGAGCAAACATATCTTAGCTGCAACCAGGGTGAATATATTTCATCAGATGATGGAGAGGAGAAGTCTTCTGGAGCTGCTGCCAGTCAGAACTATGAGGAAACAGACATCAAAGGGTAACAGTCTGCGCCATCTTGAGATGATAAAATCAGGACTCCTGGGGCGTGACCTACAGAAGGCACAAGACTTCTGACGAAGGCCTCCTGTGTGGAGTCAGAAATGAGACATCCTTCCCTGTCATGTCATGAAGCTGTAAAGTGGACTAAAGGGCCAGCTGTCTTCAAAGCTGAGTTTCCATCATACTTCATCTGTGTACACAGAAGGTTTGCGGTCACAGCCAGCGTTAAAAATGTCTAACAGGATTAAAGCACGAGGGTTAATCTTCACACATCCCCTCACAGTATGAGCTGACTTCTCCTGCTGGAGCTCAGTCAGTTCCTGCCGGAAACAATCCAATCTTGGGAGCTGTGCGTTGTGTGTTCTGTTAAGCTTCTCTGGCGGCTTCTCTAAATGTGCCTGTGCTGCCATCTAGTGGCTCAAAGAACCAAAAGATGATGCAATAGGAAAAAAGGAGAAGAAATCAGATATCAGCTCAAGGTTCTGCTGTTTGTAAACATTTTAATGACACTTTTTGCACCACACATTTTTGTACATTTTAAATATGCTTCAGTAGCTGCGTGTACATGTACTATCATGTACTAGATGTCTTTATTCTGATCAAAGATAGGATTAGAATTGAACTGTGTACATGGACCCCATAAAAATGTATCCAATTATAACAAATGTTTACGTATGTCACATGTTCAATTGGAATAAAAGATTTTAGACATGCCTGAATTAAAAGAGCTAACGTACACAAGAGTATGGGGTACACATTGCATACGAAAACAGAACAGTAATTACTGATCTACAACACAAAGAAAATGTCACTTTCTTTCCTGAAGATGTTCGGTAAGAAAAGTTACCTTTTACAAATTTAGATGTGAGATTTATTTGGTATTCAAGAGTCAAAACTGGGTGAAAGTTTTATTTCTCTGGTGCTCAATAAATTAAGGTATAACCTTTATAAATAAGCTGTACCAGATTTATGTAATATTCTTTCTTTTAAAGACCAACGCCGATGAAAAAGTGTTTTTATGTGAATTTAACATGTTGTTGCAGCATTTTTCAGATGGAGGACATCGTACATAAGGATTACAATTGCCCTACTTTTATTTTTTTTTTGTTTTTTCTTTCTGTTTTCTTGTGATCACAAGATAGTGGATCTCATTATCACAAAAAAGGCTAAATTCATTTTTCATGATAATGAGATAAGGAAGAACTTATAGTAGTGTCCCTCTCGTCCTGCACTGACACAATGAGACTTTACCCGTTTTAAGTGTCTTTATTTTGTAGTTAACAACAAAAACAGCAGAGGAAAACACTTCACGAAAAGTTGTCTGTTCGTCTATTTTTTATGTCGTTATCAGGAGAAAACAAAATTTGTTTTCTCGTGATAACGAGATAGTGGATCTCATTATCACAAGAAAACGCAAAAAAAAAGTCTGAGTTCTGAGTATTTCTTTAGTCAAACCGTTGGGAATCAAGAGCAGATGCAAACATTCTGTTAATAAAAGATTTCAACTCAGAACTTTTTGTTGCTCCGGTAATGTTAGGTTGGGGGTGTGAGGGGCTGTAAGCTAGCGAGAGAGCTTGTAAACAGATGGATGATGGGTAGGGGCGGACTTATTCCATGCTAACATCGACTCTCTTTGGTTTGTGTTGCAGAGCCGTACAAAGCCTTCGAGGGTCTTCTGGCGGAGGAGTGTGGGATTCTGAACGGCTGCGAGAACGGCCGCTGTGTCCGGGTCCAGGAGGGCTACACCTGTGACTGCTTTGACGGATACACCCTGGACCTGTCCCGCATGGCCTGCGTGGGTGAGGGAGCGATCACACACAAGTGAAAAGAGAACGCTTTGAGCTGCTTTGTTTCACGCCACCTCTCCTCCTCTGCACACAGATGTGAACGAGTGCTCAGAACTGAACAGACGGATGTCTCTGTGCAGAAATGCAAAGTGCATCAACACAGTGGGCTCCTATCAGTGCGTGTGTCTGCCGGGCTTCAGAGTCTCTGACAAACCCAACTACTGCGTGGAGGCAGACTCACGGCAGACGTCCTCACACACGCAGTGATGGACTCTACAACCACAAACACTTGTAGGGCTGTACCAGTGAGGATGTTCTTCCGCCACACTGAAGCCTCACCAGAGCTCAGCTCCGCCCCCAAGCAGCACGTCCCTGCTGGAACGGCAGCGCCTTCAGAGCACTTTTTTACCACACGCAAACAGTTTCCTGACGTCTTCATGAAACATCAGCATCTGTTCTTAAAGGGCGGGGCCAGACATCTGACTCCCCCTCTCCCTTCTGCAGGAAGCGTTTGTCTCAGATCTGTCCAAGTGTGCAAACACAAATCTGAACACAAAACCCCACTTAACTCTTTTAATCCAGCTTCACTGTATGTGAGGACTTCCTGTGAGGAATCTTAAATCTCCACCTTTTTTTTTTAGAGAGCTTGGGTTCATTTTGTTCCAGGGAGCAACAGATTTTGACCGTTGTTTGTTCTGACTGCTGATTTGAAAAAAAGCAACAATATTGAGAAAGATCCAAAGATGAATGTGATAATTTATCTTCCAACATGCTGCTAATGAACAAAAGGAACAGTTGATTTGAAAATGAAATGAATGGAGATTATTATGATCGGAACTGCTGCAAGTCTAAATAACTCACTTATCAGACTGAGGAATTTCCATATAATGTGTCAGTTTCAGATGCAAATTAATCCACTAAATTTAAATACTGTTCCCTTCTAAGTTTGCATGGATTGTTCTTTGATTTCAGTTCTCTGGAATATGAAAAATACAAATTTTCAACAAGTAGGAAAGCAACATTTTTTACAGGAATTAGTCAGATCCCTCCTTCAAATTACTCATTATAGGACAGTCACAAAAATTAGAATCTTAAACTTGAAGAAAAACCTTAACTCTAAGTCAGTTATGGGAGAATATTAAGTGGCTCTAGCGAAACATTAAAGAACAAGACAAAAAAAGCCTCTTTAAAGGCTCTTAAAAATGTAAGTCATGTCTACAAGGAACAAGTAACATCTTTCCAGGAATTAGTCTGATTCCTCTTTTTAAACTCTTTCTTGGACAGACACAACATTAGGATGTACATCTTGACAAAACAACCAAACACCAGTCCATTCATGAGAATATTTACCTTAACAAAAAGAACAGTTATAAAAGAAGCCTCTGGAATATGAAAAAATCCAACAAGTAGAAAGCAACATGTTTCCAGGAATTAGTCTGATCCATCTTTGAAATTCTTCTTTATTGGGCAGACATGAAAAATATGATCTTAAACTTGAAGAGAGTTAAACAACAATTTAGCATTTAGTGGATTTATTGAAACAAACAATGCAAAAAAGAAATTTTTAACTTTTGTTTTTTTTTTCTGTTGCTAAAAAAGTAAGAACCAATACCTAGCCAACTCCATTCAGGATGCTGATCCTAAATATCAGTGGACAGAGCCCACCCATCTACATTTACAAGCCCACTCAGTCAGACGGTGTCTTACAGCTACTCTTCAGGACAGATGAAAGCCAAAAAAGAAAACAGCCAAATAAAAGCTTTAAAATCATGGGAAAAGGTCCAGATGTAATCCGAGCCGCTCCTTCCACAATAAAACGTTTGCTTTTTGTGTGAATTTTTCTGCTGTATAAATGGGTTTCATTTGTATCTGAACATTTAAGTGTCAAACCTTCCAGAGGTTCAGATCTGCACGTCTGTGTCCTCCCCATCGTCCTGATCCCCAACAAGAACAGAAACCACACACCTGTACTTCATATTCTGCACTGTACCATGAATTAAAAGTAAACCACTTGAGATGAAGACTTGGCATCATCTGGGTGGAGAATTGAAGCTGTTTAAAGTGTATGTTTATTTGGTGGCACTTTTCTGTGTCACAACAGGCGGTTCTGCTCATTTAGCTCCTTGACAAACCCATTGTACGGACTTGTGCTGGGGGATTATTGTGGATATTTAAATGTGTAGGAGGCCAGCTGTCTGTCTGCCCCTTCGCTCCTCCATCACCGATCTCCTGCTGCCACGAGGAAAAACCCCTCTTCTGAGCGCCTCTCTGGGAAACCTGGCCCGCTTCGCAAAGCCACTTCAGACAACGATGGGAGAGAAGAACCCTGTGCACATCTAAGCTGAAAAATGGAGAAAACCGCTCCATTGTAATTTGTACATGAATGAATAGCTTTTTCTATGAATTCATATCAAAATGTACATTAAAGCCCTTAAAATAAGCCACAAATTGTGATTTTTTAAATGTCTGTCCATTTAAAAATTTGTTATTTCACTTTTTTTTTTTTTTTAATTTCCAACAAACACTAATAGTAGAACCTCATGAAACACTTAGGGATACTTGGCTGCCAATGCTGGTTCCTAAATTACTGTCTCCTAACCGATCAACCACTGTTACATGCTGTTTCATTAAAAAAACGTGGGAAAAGAAAGATCCTTGAAATATCAAGCCTTCTTCCATCATTGTGTGACGTTGGATCTCCATTTTAAAGCAGTCATTTGATCCATAAAGTGCATACCATCGTGAATGAGTAGAAAAAGCATAAACATTTTCATCAAATCCCTGGAGATATTGTGTCATTCATTAGCAGAAAACTATTAGCTTTCCTCAATAATCTAAGAAACCTCTGTAAAACAATCCTCCATATCTGGAGATGAGACTTGAGCTATATTGTACCAAAAGTTTGACCCTGTAGAGCTACAGTGTCTAGCGGACGCAGAACCCTATGGATTCTTGTGTCAGACAAGTCCAGATGTGATGATGTGATGCTCCTTTTGGTAACGGCAGATTCTGCCGATGTGTTCCAGCACGCTCACAGTATAAAGTCAACATCTTTGATGGTGTGACGCCGCCATGACAGAGACAGAGCGGTTTATGTCAGATTACTAGTTTGATTCCCACAAAGTGTGTTTTGCTCCCAGTGACCAAGATAGTTTCTTTGAATTGCACCTCTGACTCTGTCAGTGTTTGAAGGAAGTGGGATATGTTTTGTGCTTATGGACGACCTTGTTAATCGTTTATCTTTATTCACCTATATGTTGTGCATAATAGCAGCAGATTCACAGCTTTATGACAGGAGAAGAACATACATTCATGTCAACTCCAGCATTTTTGAGCTTAATTTAGACAAGAATGGGACAAAATTCCCAATATTAAAAAATACAATGCTCAACTTTTACAAATATGTGTTGTACTTTCAGGTATGTAAGAAAAATCAATATGTTTTTCTGTACATAAAAGTTAAGTTTTATTTAATTTAATTATTTGACCCTGTTCTTAGTAAATCCCAAAATGCAGGTACACCCCCGCCTCACACAGACTAGGCACAGAGCTTGTTAACCAGTGTGAGACAATAAAGTTGGGAGTTGAATTGTTTTTGTCCAGCCAGCCAACAGGATGTGTTGTCAGAGCTTTTGTTTAGGCAGACATTTTTAGAAATCCAGAGACAAAACATGCTGATCAACGTCATTAGAGAGGGATAGGGGGTGGGCTGACCCTCACACACGAGTACACTGCAAACAATGAAGACCACACACACATGCGTGCATTTGCTCCACCTCCATCCATCATCACTCCCAGAAAACCCAAAACATTCAAACACCTGAATGCGGGCAGCACGGCGATGCTTTCTCTGAGCCGCTATCGTGACTGTTTGTTGCTCTGGTGCAGGAAGACAGGCAGAAACAGACATGAACATGTGCACAAACACATTGTGATAACGTTTCCTGTTTGGGGTTTTTTCCACGCTACCTTGTGCGACCCCTATTTATAGTCCAGTACAGCCAGCATAGGCAGGAAAACTAAGTTGGGAAAGAATTGAAGGAAGTCTAGTGGTCATTTAGACAAACAAGCTCACACATGGGGCTCTGAGCTGGTTCAATGCACAGCTTTACTGTATGTCGATGAGAAAGACAAAAGATCTCAGAGAGAGGCCATTCAGAGACCAGCTCAGCAGTTCTCCCCCCACCCCATCCCTGGTGGCTGGAGCCCTGCGCTAGCTCTAACAGTCTGTGGTGCCCAGCTGATCGGGAATTTAAGGAAGATTTGATTTGTTTCATTGGACGTCTTCAACGTGCGGAGGACTCGAGTAGAAAGTGACTGAAAGTGTCGATTGAGGTAAGGTGCATCACTAGTTAACTTACATGTATAGAAACTAACTAAAGATTGTAACTTTAATTAGTAAACTCAATTAAACACAAGACAAAACAGGTAAATTGTAATGGTAGAACACATTTTTATTCCTGTTTAAATTTCTTGCTTCAAATCTGATGATTTTTTTTTGTGCTTCATGTTCTGTTGTTCCACAAAAACCAAAGCAGGGATAATACCTTTAAGAGATGTTTTTTTTTTTTTTATCTGATTCATTTTTTAAGCTAGTTTGATCTATTTGACTAAAACTCTGCACGATCTTAAACATTTCTGAGAAGTAATCTAATTATCTTGTTGTTGGTGTTATTAGCAATAAGCACTAAAGGGGTCGGGTCAAGAAATATTCGCAGACTAGATTATTATCAGGTAAGTGGCAGCATCTTTAGTGGACAGGTGTGTACTAACATGCTTGGTTATTTTTTTAATATTTTTCTGTGATCTGTTGAAAACGCCATAACTGAACAGTGAGGAGCCAGTTGTGTTTTGGTGCCTCTCTTTTTATAATCACAGCTATAAACTAACAAAAATAAGATTTAGTTTGTTTATTATAGTATTTTAAAGGGATTTGTGTCCAAATTGCTTGTTTTTTTTGATAAAGCAAAAACCAAGGTAATCTTGAACCTGACCTCAAAAGTCAGGATTGCTTGGCTGATGTAAACAGTTTAGCTGTGTCTGGGCACGGTTTCATGAACCATGGTTTGGCTACTCTGAAGACATGCATTTGGTGCTGTCCTTCCTTTAACCAAATGAGCATCATTAACTGTGTTTCCATTACACACATATGCAAACCTCACTATATAAAAAAAACACAAATTCCCAATTTCCCTGTTTCCATTAAATCATAATTAACCAACTCATGCGATAAATCATTCAAAAACACAGTGATGGATGTGAGCAATACTTTGATTTACAGTAGATATATTCTAATTTCTGCCACAGCCATACCGCTCATCATCATCTATCAAAGGAGAAGTCGGAATCTTATTTTGGGCCCTATTTTATTCATGTTATACATGATTCCGCTAGGGAAACTTATCAGTAAATTTAAGCACTACCATTTCTATGCCAATGATATCCAGCTCCATTGCTCATTCACTGAAAGCAATTATCACAAGCTATCCTCTCTGTTTGATTGTCTGGCTACTATCAAAGTATGGTTGCTTGAAAATCACCTACTACTTAACTCGCAAAAGACAGAGACTAGGATTTTTGCTCCAGATGCTAAAATTCCCCAAATCAAAACACACCTCACTTCTTTGTGCTCTTCTTTTCAGTCTAGTGTAGAAAACCTCTGTGTCTGGTTTGACAAATCAATGTCTTTTGATCAACACTCGAGAAATCTTGTGAAAAATTTTATTATCATTTGAGGAATGTGGCTAAATTAAAATCAATTTTATCTAAATCTGACCTTGAGCTGATAATACATGCTTTTATTTCATCATGCTTAGATTACTGCAATTCCCTTTTTACCTGTCTTAACAAACAATCTGTGAAACGTCTCCAAATGGTTCAGAATTCTGCTGCAAGACTTTTATCTGGAGCCGATAAACTCACACACCTCACCCCTCTCCTTTCATCATTACATTGGCTTCCTATTAGTTTTAGAACAGACTTTAAGATTTTAACTTTAGTTTTTAGAATTTTGCATGGACAGACCCCAAGCTACCTTTCTGACCTTCTACAGCCCTATTCTCCAACTCCATCCTTGCGATCTGAAGCCCTGAACCTTTTAACCGTTCCAAAAACTCGTTTTGAAAACCAGAGGTGATCTTGCCTTTCAGACAGTTGCCCCAAAACTCTGGAATGCTCTCCCATTGTCACTGCGTCAGATTGACTCTGCTGAGTTTTATTTTACCTTTCCCAACTTTTGAGTTTTTGTCTGCTATTAGTATTTTATCTTTTTACAGTATTATCCATATGTACTGTTTTTATTGATTTGTCCTATATTTTATCTTTTGTGAAGCACTTTGTAAGTGGTCCTCTGTGAAAAGTGCTATATAAATAAAGAATTACTTACTTACTTATTCAGGCCGTGGAGCGACTGCAGTTGAAGCGATTTGGGGAAATCGTGGTTGGTGATTTTACAGAGGAGCTGTGAATCCAACAATTCTACATGACACACTCAACTTTTAATGAGCTGTGGGCCCTCTTGTGGCACCTGCTGTGTCCTGGTTCAGTCACTGCTAGTCACGTGACTCAATTAAATTTGAAAAAGTGTTTCCATTGCAAAATCTGTCAATTTCAATACACCTCAAAAACAAATTATAAACGCAAAAAAGTTGTTTTAATAAATGCACGTTTTTTTTAAGCTGTTGTTTCATTAGGCAATTCCTACAAATCCAATTTGTACAATTTCATAATCACTAGAAATGCAACTATTGACAAAATAAACAAATCTGAAAACAGTTTAGAAACACTCTAAAAGAAAAAATATATTGTACATTAATTGAGATTTTCTGTTACGAGGAAAATCACTAGTATTTTTATGCAGTTATTGGCTTGTAAGAATTTTAATTTTTTTTGTAAATTCAGTGAATTGGTTAATAGTGCACACACCCAGCCCTCCTCCTGGATTTGTGAGTGTAGAATAATACTGTCTGTGATGATAAGATAAAGAGCCAAAGGTTTTCCTATGGATGGATGAACTCTATGGTCAGTTTTTCATCTTCTTGGCTGTTTTCATCATAACTTGAAGTGATATCTTCATACCTTAACAGCAATAGATGGGACAAATACTTATTAATTTAAAGGCCAACCTCCAACTTTAGCTAATTAAATAAACATACATAAATACATTATTTTGTACATACATTTCCTCAAGTACAGTTTCTTTGGAGGCTAAAATAATGTGATGGAACCAGGCAGTGAGTGTGCTTATTCCTGTTGCAAAGTTGGGCATCAGAGTGAATGGGGACTGACTTGTGTCATAGGCTACGCCATCTAGTGGTTTGGAGACTGATCTGGTTCCGGCTACTTTTTGTAACCAAACCGGTCTCAAACAGGAAGTCAGCTCCTTGTGCTGATTGTTGTGCACTATGTGAGACCCGGTTAAAAATCATACCTCTGCAGTTTAGCCATTCTGGGTTGATAAATAGTTGCTGTCTGTTCCAAAAAAAAAAAAAAAGTGGGTCAATTCTTTGAGCACAGTCACTCTCAGATACCATATAATGCCACTTTGTCCAGTGTGGTTTTGGGGTATTTAAACTGAAGTCCCTTTCGTTTTCTATATTTGATTCAGTCACAATGAGCTGCAGTCACAGTCGTTCTTGGGAACCATTTGGTGGTTAAACCTCTCACTCTATAACCTTAATGCTGCATATTAGCATGGAAGCATTACCAGAACCATTTTGAAAGTCTTTGGTGTTACCCAGCCTAGAATTTGAACCCATGACCTCCCAGTCTCAGGGCAGACACTATACCACTAGGTCACTAAACAGTTCACTGAGATTGCTTATCAGATAAACAGGTCTTTAATACCCAGAGCGTTTTGCAGGGATCAAGTTCTTCCAGTCTGAGTGGGACCAAATGAAAGCCTTACTGCAGCTCCCAGCAGTTTGCTGCTGCCTGCATTCATGACGGGCAGCTGACACACGCGTTGTCTGATCAGAATAATTTCTACATGAGCTGTCACCTGCGTAACGGCTCAGAATAGCCTCATGATAATCTGACACCGACTCGGTGGAGCTTCATTTATGCAGCGATTCAGCGGAGGAGCAGCAGATGTCAGTGCTGCTTCCTAATGAATAATCTGAAGCAGCTGCTGCAGGAAGATCATCAGCCACACTTTCTATCCACAGACCAAAACTGTTCACTCAGATTTTTTATGTCAAAGATCCAAACTTAACCAGAGTTGCAGGACACTCAAAATATATATATATATATATATATATATATTATAAAAGCAAATCACAGAACCGATTCCATGATGCTATAGATATTGTGATAACACTTAAGGTGAGGGGCTGCAAAACAGAGATTGTTAATATATTTGTTAAGCTTGTAAGCAGTTTATTAATATAGCCTTTGTAAACAATGGTCTATTATTTGTTAATGATTCTTACTAAGTATATTAATAAACCTTATTTGACTTATTGTGGTAATAAATGTCTTACAAACATCCTATAAGCACATTAATAATGCTTGTTAACATGTTCATAAGCCCAATGAGGCAAATTGAATTTGTGATATTGGGCTATATAAATAAAATTGAATTGAATTGAATAAAGTTTGTTAGGGAATCTTATGATAAAGTACTTTTAAAACAATATTAAAGCAAAATGCATTTATGCTCTATGATGCATTTTTACTCATAAAACTATGCCAACAACTTTTACAACCAGCAGTGTGACACACCCTTGATTAAAAAAGCCGCTCTGTGGCAAAAACCAGCCACAGTTATTTTTGGTCACCAAGCTGTCGTCCTTTCCTTAAAGTCTGTGAACAAAACCTTTTCAACTGTGCTTTTGTGCAGGAGAACCAAACTGCATCCACTGCAGATTAGTTTGGAACAAGGAACAACTTGGCTGTCTTTCATAGAAAAAAAAAAAGATAATTTTAAAAAAATCCAAAGCAAACTTATTCTTGTTGCTGGATTAAAATGAAGAAAACCCTGTTCTTGGACATGTTCATTAGGCTAAAATATATTTCTTTCATTATTCTTCTGAGAACATTATATCTATCAAGAGCAATTCAGTCTGCTGCAAGCTTGTAGTTCATTTATTTAGATACAATAATATCCCTTCTTCTGTTGCTCATCTTTTCATGTACTTTACTTTAAAATTTCATCTTTTTTTATAAAAAAAAAAAAACAGAATTACTCAAATAAAGAGGCTGTGATTACTCTTCAGCTCATTTAAACTTAACAAATGGAGATACATAAAGAACAGAAAAATAAACAAAAATAACTTAAAGTCTTTCTTATTAGTTAAAATAAATTAATGGAAGGTGCAGTAAATCCTAACAACTAATGTGTTGCTAAACTATTGCATTATTAGATCTACTTTTTTGTTAGAAATATATCCGAGTTTACAGTCAAGTAAACACATCTATTTTTAATTTTGGGGGTTTTGACAGTCTCCGAGCGACGTTGGCGCTCACTCTCATCCCTGGGACAGTGAAGTGCTGCTGCTTTTGTTCTATTTGTGAAGTGAACCTGTAATTATCTGAATGCCATAGAACAACATGAGCTGAGCTTCAAGAATGTCAAGTGAAGTGCTTCACAAAAGAGCAACACAGGGGGAGTGCAATAACACGGGTGTGTTTCAGCAGATTGTGGGCTTCACTCGGCTGTCTGACAGCAGAGTCGGATTCACAAATGCAGCGGCGGTAATTCACGACCACAACATTCTCTGCCCAGCAACTGAACCAAAACATGTAGCCAGCTTGGAGCCACAAGGGAATTCCGACTAAACAAAGTGTTATCAGAACAGATGCATCAGGTAAACTTCAATAGAGAAGCACTAAATCTAGAAATGATTTTACTGTTTTAAAATGTAAGGTCTGCACGAGTAAACTTTTCTTTACGGTTCTGACCCTCACAGTGGAAATAAAACATGTGCTCTGAAAGCTTTTAATAGATTATTCATGGGGAGTCCATTGGATGCATATGACTGTTACAACATGGAGATGCTGTTTATATAGCCGTCATTCTACACGTTCATGAAGAGTGTGGGCTGTCCCTGCTTTCCAATCCTTTTTTCTTATTGCAATTTAAATTTGCTTCTCCCTTCATTAACCAGCACAGTTTTTCAATAATTTTCTAGAAAAAAAAGTTTTGCTCATATTTACTTAAGAGTGTTTTTTTAAATAAACAATATTTTCTAAATCATTGATAATAATATTTAGGAGTTGGGCTAATCCCTCTATGAACTGATACCCTATTGGGGAGGCGGGCATTGAGAGATTGGGCCTGCTGTCTGCCCCATGCGGGACAGGTCCTATAGGGGAGTTAGACCAAGAGTTTTTTTAAGTTTTAAAACAAGTTTTGCTACATCATCCCACCTTAGAGTCAGTTTTGGGGCTTTCACTGTAAGAATCAAATCAGACTTTCCATAATGTGGCTTCTCCATACTTTCTCCATATCAACACTCCCTCTCGTTTTCTCAGCTGCTCCTCTTCTGTCCTTCTCTCTGTTCGGTTCATTACCACAGAGAGTCAAGCCTTCAGTTGCTCGGCTCCCAAACTCTGGAATTCTCTCCCTCCTGACCCCCCATAACATTGACTCTCCACTAACCTTCAAATCCAGACTCATCTACTTGAATCTGCATTTTCTCTCCGAGTTCTTTGTTCCCTTTCTGTCACCTGCAATTTATTCTGCTTTTGTAGTATATTGTCTTGTGATTTTATTGATATTGCTCTTGTACAGTATCATTGAGTTTCTTAAAAGGTGATTTTAAATAAAATGGATATTATTTGAATTATTACTAGCCTTACACATACTTAGCAATGATCTATCAACACACAACAATCTATTTTCAATGACATTCCTTGAGGTAACCGTACGAGCCTCAAGTGAACTACAAGACATACCTGCACTCTCTTAGTATGCAGCCACTCCTCTCTATGACCCTCCACAGGCCTGGACTACCCAAAAACCTGCAGCACCTGTAAGGTTGGATGTGAATAAGGCTCGAAATTGCTGGTATAGGTGGAGACCTGATGGACTTCACAGGCCTAAGCGTATGGTGAGTGTCTTATGGGTACATCTGACTGAGACTACAAGCTAATGAAGAAGTAAATTAAGTCTGGTTGGCTTTTGAAACCAAGGAGGTAACTGGCATGTATTGTAAGTCTAAGTAGCGTGCAGAATGGGCAGTTTCAGAGGCAAAACCTGAGGTCTGGAGGTTAAAGAAATTCTGGCAAATCAGTTGGTGTCTATAGGAGGGGAAGTAGTTCTCCACAGTGTGGTTGGTGAGTTCTTGACCTTGACTTGAAGTTACCAAACCAGTTAAAAACCTTGTTTTAGGGCTGTTTTGGATGAGATGTTTTTGTGACATTGAGTTGCAGTTGGAGACAGTGACTGAACTGGCAGACTGTGGTGGTCATCCTTTTTTTTAAAGTCCTCTGACAATTTTTCAACGTTGCTTCAACTTTAGGGGCATGAAATATTATTTTTATTATGATCATTTTTACTATTATTAGTGTTAAATCTGATACCTCTGTGCTCTGTGAGGAGTGCTCCATTAATATAATAATAATAATAATGGATGAAAATGTGGGGTTCAGACTAAAGGCCAGCAGTTATATTTGGAAGATAGTTTGGGCCACAATTTGAGATTTGATCAGAGATGAGTATTTCACCTGTTTGTTAAAAGACTTTCCTTTGTGTGCAGCTTGAAAATAAAATAAGTTGATAGTAATTTCAAGTTTGTACTGCTCAGTTTAACATTCAAACTACTTGCAGAGGTGAGAAAAGGTTTTGAAACCAGGCAGCTGTGGTGGGTATGTTTCTTTTTTAGTTGAATTAATGTATGCTGGCACGAAGAGCAGAATGTTTAGTGATAATTCTAGTGATTAGATGGAGAACTTCATCAGGTACCATTAACTTTCATTTGCAAATGGGCTTCAATCCAGAAACCACTGATTCCTAGCTTGGAAGAGTTTTCATCCTGCTGTGCAGAGATGCAGCAGAATATTCACATCCTGCTGATGCAGACACACAACTATTTAACACAGACACAAACTAATATCTTTGCTATTTCTGAGAATCCAAACCCAGACAAGAGCAATGGAGAAACACTCCTGACATCAGGAATGATCATTTATAGTGTAAGACGTCCTGCTACATAACAACCCTCACAAGAGGTCCCACACTCTCTGTACAAATATGAACACATGGATACGAGAAATGTGAATTATTCATGATCTGCTGCTGCTGATGTTTAGGCCAGAGGCCATGAAGAGTGAAGCAGAGGTCATGCGCCCACTCATCGCTCCATGTCCATCTGTCTCCTGGCTCAAATCTGCACACGGATGGTCCACAGTTCTCGCCGTCCTTCTTACATCCAAGGACAGAACCCTCAGTCCATCACCCACAGCCCCTGACCTGTCTGCTCCCTGATGACATGACTCTTCTCCGTCCCTTTCTCCGCTCTGAAGAACCACACACCATCTATAAATGCTCTGCATGTGATCTGTGATGCTGTATCTAATCACAATTGCAGTAATTACACACATTGCACGCAAACAGATGTTGCCACTTTCACTTGAGTTAGCTTTGAAATGTGTTCCATGTTTACAGCTGATAGATGCAGACAGAAAACATCAACTAATAGATGCTTCAGCTTAAACCAAATTGATAAAAATGCATCACTTGGACAGAAGTAACTTTTTTTCAGGATATAGTTTGCATTCAACTGGAAAAATTACCAAACAAAACAGTCAAAGAAAACAAAAAAGCTGCTGGTTCCACTTTGGGTGGATTTTTGATAAGAGGCCAAAAGAAAAACCTAATAGGTGTTAAAAAGCCTTTGCAGGCAGCTTTTGTGCTTGTTCTCTGTGTGAGTGGGTGTGTGAGAGGTCACATGATAGGCCGCTGCTGCAGGCTGGTGTGTTTACCAACACGAGGCGGAGGCGGCGGAGGAGGTCAGAGTGGAGTAAGCTCCACCAGGGGAGTCTCAGTGAGCAGACACAGTCAGACAGACAGGACAGTGGTCGTGTCAGAGGCTGGAGTAAACTTAAATTTGGATTTTTACCGAGGAGCTGCTGCTAAAGAGGTAAGATCTGCACTTTGGTATAGTTTCTTAGATTTTAAGAAATACTCTCCTGTTTCTGACAGTTACATTCATAAGTCGGCAGTATGAAAATCTCCACTGAAAGGCATGCTCTTATGCTGAAAGGGTTTTTGAAAGGAAGTGGTTTGTGGTAGCAAGTATCCAAGTAGTCCCTCCTTCCTCAATGCAGCAGTGACTGGAACCCCCAAAGTTTGAAACATAGAACAGAGAAATAAGCAGAGCTGGCAATATTTTACAGAATAAAACTTTTTTTAGTCAATTTTAGATTTTGACAAGAACCTGTTTGCAGCGGAATTTATTTCTGAAGATTTTTATTAAAGTTATGTGAACTTTTTCTTTATAGCTTCACTTAAAAAAGTTACCAGGGTAACATGTTAGTAACAAAGTCCCTCTTGATGTTCTTTTGATTTGGCTAAAATTTGATATTTTATTATTTCAAATGTGGTTTAAAAGTCCTTAACTAACGAGTTGTCAAAATTGTTTAAAGATGTGGTTAATATAGTTATTTCAAGTATTAATTATGTATAGTTTTTAATGTGCTGTGATCATGCCTTTTTCTTCCCTTGCTTGATTTCTATCAATCATTTTCTAAAGATGCTCAAATCGCAGCTGAAAATTATATAAGTTTGTCACCTGAATTTAATCTTGGAAGAATGGCAATAGTATGGTTCGTGTTCACAAAAGACGTTGTATGCAAAATTGAATATACAATTTTTTATTAAACAAATTTATTAACCTCAAAAGTGATTTTTGCCTGAAAAAAATGTCCAAAAACAGCTTATTTTGAACCCAGATTTTTGCCTACCTCTTTGTTTTTGGGTTTATGACTTAAATACTCTTTTAAAGAAAAAAATCCCCACTGGATTCTTTAAATATTTTGTGTTAGTTGTGCTAAAATCAGCTAAATCAGATTAAATCAAACGTCCAAATGTCTGAAACTAACTAAGAAAGGAGCAAATTTCTTCTTTTTCGTCTTTTCAAAAACTCTCCGAAACTTTGGATAAATGAAAGTTTTGACATATTTACAAATGTTTTTGTTCCACACAGAATTGTGATACAAAAATCCTGTAAAATATCTGTTCCATATACAAACAATCAAAGATGCATATAGAGATTGTTTTTTAAAGAAATTGTATGGATGTTTTTATGGAGATGGAGTGAACTTCAACTTTATTTTGGTTTCTTTTTCCACTTTCAGCCGTTTTTTTTTATTTTTTATTTTTTTTTTAATTGAGTGTTATTTTTATCTATGTGATATACGAATAAAATGTGAAATGAAGCTGATCGGTCTTGTGACACGGTGTAGCACAACTGACAGTAACACATTTTTAAGTTTGGAGGGAATCCATGACAGCTTTAAAATGGGTATTTGTCAATTCAATTCAATTTTATTTATATAGCCCAATATCTCAAAAGAATTACCTCATTGGGCTTTATGCTAGTAATTTTAAAGCTAAATCTTAAAGCTAAAATCTTAATCTATTATTGAGTGTTTAACCAGTAATCTAAAAGGCAGGAAAACTCTTCAGATTTTTTTGAACATTTAAATCCAAAAATATCTAGAAAATATTTCATATTTGTCAGGAATTTGTGTGGATTTGTGTGGGTCTGAAGTAAATTCAAAAGGTCCATCGTTGATAACTAAAAATTCCAAAAACAAAAGATCTTTGGATACATAAAAGCTGAAATGACAGCCCTCGGGATAATCCCAGCCACCAGCAAGAACCACTGAGATTCACAACCTGATTGGGTCCTTCATGTTTTTCTCTGAAATTGCGCTGGCCACATAGACATAAAAGCTTTTCAGACCAACTCTGCAATAAGAAAACAGTTATTTTTAGTGAGGACTGCGTTGTTTTGAGACTCTCTTAGAGATATGATCTTCATGATTTTGGTACAAAATACCAATCATGTTTAAGCTAAGTGTCACAGGAAATTGGTTCAAGTTTAGATTCCAAAATGTTTTTTCCAGTAGTATATATATGTACAAAACATGGATTTTGGATCCATCCTTGTGTCTCTATGACTCATACATGCAAACCTCTCATTTTGCTTCATGCAACAGAGGTTTATCTTGTCAGTGGAGTGAAGACATGACATGTCATTGTTCTGCTGTAGCTGCGTTCTGATTGATGCTCTCAGTGTTCTTTCACTGCAGGTCAAAGATCTTTCCAATCTGCAGTTTAGAATGTTTGTGCATAAGCTGAATACTGCATGTCTGTGAATTTGCAGCAGATTTAAAAGGAAACAAGCATATTATTTTAAGCAGAAGTGTCGAATGATGCCCTGAAGAATATTTTGCATTGCTGTAGTGATTGAGAAGGGTCACCAAAGAATTGGAACTTCTCTAATGATGACATACCAAATATGACTAAAATTGGCCATAGTGATAACATTTTCTTTTTCCTCTTTCTTTTTTTACAATGTCTTCCATCCATCCATCCATCTTCTTGACCGCTTTGTCCCTGTCGGGGTCGCGGGGGTGCCGGAGCCTATCCCGGCTACTGAAGGGTGAAGGCGGGGTACACCCTGGACAGGTCGCCAGTCTGTCGCAGGGCCTCAATCACACACACATTCACTCTCACATTCACACCTAAGGGCAATTTAGAGTCACCAATTAACCTATGAAGCATGTTTTTGGACGGTGGGAGGAAGCCGGAGTCCCCGGTGAAAACCCACGCATGCACGGGGAGAACATGCAAACTCCACACAGAAAGGTCCCAGCCGGGATTCGAACCGGGGCCTTCTCGCTGTGAGGCGAGAGCGCTAACCACTGCGCCACCGTGCAGCCTACAATGTCTTGATAATCCATAATTTCTTTTTATGATATTTCTTCTGTAGTGAAAGTTATTAATGTATAAACTGACCAATTAGATGCCTAGTTGGCGACAGTGGTTGCTATAGAAACGATGACTCAGACTCAGGTGTCCATCAGTACACCTGGCATCAGGACACCCTAGGTAGGAGATCAATGATCGACTTTGTAGTCGTTTCAGGCGATCTCCGGCCG
>NC_050526.1:30783159-30802932 GCF_002922805.2 Oryzias melastigma
AAGTCTGGGCATCTTTGCTTAGACTGCTGCCCCCGCGACCCGGTCCCGGATGAAGCGGAGGAAGATGGATGGATGGATGGATGGACTCAGACCAGATTGAAACCAGTCAATGTTTACTGATGGTGTGTGTCACCAACGTGGCGGCATCTGTATCGCAAAAAAAAGACCACTGAATCGATTTATTTGGTTGAAGCCCTTTTCTATGGGTAACATCAAACTCACTCGGTCCAGTTCTTTTATACAGTCAATGGGTCTGTTTACTTTTGTGACTCTTGTAACTTGACTGCTGTTTAGGAGACGATCTAAGCTTTTTAGCATACTTGCAAAAATAAAAATAATAAAAACCTTATTCATTATAATAATCTGCGCTGCATGATTTTGTAAAAATGTATTTTTTTGCATCCTATATTTTAACCTTAAGCGTTTTTCACTTTTTTTCATAAATCAGGATGCCTGACTTTCCACTTATCACAAGCCTTCACTCCTGAACATGAGTCCTCTGTACCGTCTTTGATGTGGGTCACAGGAATAGATGTGACAGAGACACGAGGCCCACAGAGAACATAAAACGGAGATTTAGATTATGGTTAGTGGATTTGTTTACCAGTTAGTCCGACATGCACGGTCTACAGAAAAGGCCAAATGTAGCCCAAAGAAAGCTGCAGAGATCTGACCCGATCAGACAGAACCTTCTTTGGTCTTCAGAGGCATTTGTTCCTCATCAGCTCCTCGTCATCATTCTCATTCATGCATCTTCAGAGAAAGAACTCTTTCTCATCCAACAGATTCAAACCACACAAACTTGCTACTTTTCAAGCAATTTATTGTTCTTAGAGGTCGTTCTTGATGTCCCAGAATTCCTTACAATACCAGGAGAGGAAAAAATCTACTCAGTCACAAAGTGTATGTAGTACAAAAATGTACTTTTCAAAATAAATTAATATTCTAGATAATTGAATTGTGGAGCGCAAAATAATAGTTAATATATATTTATAAAATGTTGTGATTTATCCAAGGATTTTGACATTCACAGCTAGGAGGAAAATACTAAATATATGTATTTTTTATCAGTTTTATTTTTAACATTTATTTCATCATATTTAGTGAATGCTTTAATTTGAAATCGCTCAAGGCTCTTTGAGAGGATACAACCACATTTAAACTTGCTAACTATAACATGAAATGAGCTAAAATATTAACTTTTGATAAATATTGATGGAAATACAACATTAAACTTGTGGTGTGTCACCTGTAAAAGAAAACTTTGCATACTGTCAGAGGCCATTTCACTTTTGTCTTCTGGCTTTTTTTTAAAAACAAAAGGAGACAAAGCCAATCCAGTAGAAAGCAGTTTGCCACTTTGAGGTTTTCTACAAAACAAATTAATTAATTAATTAATTAACTAAAGAAATCAAAACTACCAACAAAAAAAAGCCAACAAAAAACAGCAAAAATACAGAAAAAAATAAATTACAGACAGACATAAAAAAATTATAAATGCATCCTCAGTAGGGCATAAAATAGTGTCCAGTAAATGCAGACGGTGGTGTCAAGACGAATATTCAACATAAAACTTATTAGACATATGGATTGATGAACTGATATGATGATAGTATGGTATTCTATGCATTTTAGGGACTCAGAGGGAAATGCAACACAATCTCAGCACTCCCAGATATTCTACCTACGCCTCATAATGGGGAGGGCTAACTGTAGGTCTGGTTTACAGGAGATCCTTTTCCTCTTGTGATTGCCCACATGTTCAAAAAATGGGCAGATCAGCAAAATAGCAGATTCTCAAACAAGCCACCTCACATTCTCTAAAAGATAATAAAATGACATGCACGTGGCAAAAGGTCACACTCCATAAGAGTTTAATAGAAATCATAAAACATAAACAAACTTTTTAATATTTTAAAAACTCTCTAATAGTTATCTCGGACATTAAATTGAATACGGTGTTTGCGCAAATCATTTTTTTTTTGTGAAGAGAACTCAATTTACATTGAATTGAATGGTGATTAAATATTTTTGTAAAACAAAGTTTTTACCAACGACATTTTGAAAAAGAGAATGAAGTGAACAGGAAGGTAGAGCAGGTCTCCTTTAGTTTAGGTACACTTTGAGTTCTCACTTTAATCAACATTTGGACCAAACCTCATTGATGTTTTGAATTTCTTCTTCAATAAAACATTTTTTTTTGTTGTGTACGTTGAATGGGATGATATGACTCACTCTTCAGTACCTCATAGCAGCCAGATGATGATGTTATTTTCTACTTTGAGAGTTTTTAAGTATGCTTAGCTCTTATTCCACACATCAATGCTAAAAGAGCAGACACCTTCTGATGAGAATATGGTCTCGGACCAAAGCAGACGGCGTTTGGCCTTCAAAGACCATGTGATCAGGAGAAGAGAGGAGAACAGGGGACTGACAACAAAGGTCTTTTCTCAGAAGTTCAAAGTGACCTCACTTCCGTTTGCTGGTTAAAGAGGCACATATCTGCATCATAAGCAGGCGGCAACTTCACTCCGACATCCCATTGAGCTTTAGCGATGCCTTGTGGGAACAGAGGCTTCTGGGAGTTTGGACTTTGTTAATGGATCATCTCCTTGGTAAGAGGAGAAAAACAGACGTCACTGGCCAGCATTTCGTGTTTCCTGAAGCTTGCATCAACATTAAAAATCAATGGGTCTGTGTTTGTTAGTGAGTCGGGGTGTGCAAACAGAAAATGAATGAAAGTATTGTTCAGACTCTGAAGTGTTGGGTGAGTGCACAGAGAGGGGAGAGGGGTTCTGTGTGAGTATCCTGCATGTGCAGAGAGCTGGCCTCATGTGACTGAAGTAACCTGACATAACCCCTCCATCACTGCAGGACGCGCACGAGTCTGAGTCAGTGACATCATCATTTATTCCTCCAGTCGAGTGAGGAATTCTATCAAAATGTCTGGATTTTACTTGAAATTTTATGTGAATCATTGAACATAAACATACATCTTTGTTTTTTAAGGTTTATGTTGCTCTTAATTACAGTGCATTGTGTATGCGAGATTTATGCATTTACTAGTCAAATGTTGGTTAGAATTAAGAGATTTTCATCAGTTTGAAGGATATATGAGCTGGCTTCACTAATAGAAATAAAGCAACAGGAAACAGAAAGTAATGTTCTGCAGCAAAAACATCTCATTTTGACAGGAAAATAAAAGAGTGAAGGGAAAAACTGTCAGGGTAGATGCAAACCTTGTTCCAAAAAAAAGTAAAAAATCCCTCTTGAAGACATCTTTAAAAAAAAAACAGAGAAATTTGAACACAATTTTGCAAAAAAAAAGTATATGTTTAGGAAAACAGCCACTTAAAGTAAAATAAATGGCCTCTTGTAGGTCACTGATCACCTGTTTGAATGAAAGAATGAATTATTGAATATATATTTTTACAAAAATGGCTTGTTTTCTTAAATTTTTAGCACTCCATAGGATAGAAGATCACCTGCTTCCTCCCATCCTTCTTTGGTCAGTTTAATGGTCAAAGTAAGCAGAGAAAGACCCTTCAGACTTAAATGATGGGGGATTTTTAATGGGGGGTTTGAAATCACTCCCAAAAAAATCTAAAGCTAACCTGTTTCTGAACAGAGAGTTCACAGAGAAGCATCCATTGCATTTTGAAACAGAAATTGGATTCATGTCACAAGTTCACAAAAGTTTTATGAGCCAGCAAAACACATTTGTTCCGCCTCTGTTACCATGGTGACCAAGGATGGCTTGCCTTAAAGTGATGAAACAGTCCAGTCAAAATTTTTCATAAAGGGTTTTTTCATCAACAACATGCCATCCTGAGCTTCAAGGGTTATAAATGTGCCAAATCCAAATTCTGAGAAATGTCTATTCAATATGCTGGGAAAAATAAAATTCCCACACACTGTCATCAGTACGGTGGGCCTGAGGTGAATCACACCAACAAATCACTCAACGAAAAAACATATTAATGATTATGATGTTGTTTGAATTTTTTAAACGTTTGTGCAGTTGTGTCTTCAATGTCCACACACTATTAACAGTTTTATGATTGATAGGAAGCGCATCCAGTATCGCTGGATAATAACCTTTTGGTCGAAATGAAGGACAAACGTCATCATCCAATCAACTGTTTCCAATTTCTTCTTTTGTTTCAGTTCTTAACATTTCGACTTTTGGAAATTACTTTTTTCTTATTATTATTTTTTCATTTATGAAAACCAGAAGTTTAAAAAGTACTAGAACTGATCACCTCTTCATTTTTCTCTTAAAGTACCTTTATTAAACCTGCATTTGTTCATTGGTTGTAGGGAATAATTTAACCACACAATCTGCATCGGCAGATAAATTAATAAAAAGGTAATTATCAGTGAGAATAAAGATTTCTAACAAGTCCCACAGACAGTTCAGCTGCAAACAGGGATTGATACATCTGATTGGTTTAAACTCAAAATAATGTGTCAGGAGGGATAGAAAAACCTCAAAGAAAAAACATCAGCACATATCATATGCAGTACAAAAATCCAAAGTCTTCCGTCTCCATTTTAAGAGCTAGAAATACAACAACTTGCACATTTTTTTCAAACATTTTTTATTTCTCTTACTTAATTTAAGGTTACAAACATGGTGAACTATTTCTCATTATCTGAATATGTTTTGCTCTTATGGCTCTTTTACTCTTACTTGAAAAATCACTTGAATGATGTTTTCCAATTTTAACTTGCGTCATATTTTACACCACCCTGCTCTTGATTCTGAGAAACTGTAGAAATCTCTGTATGTAAGGGAGACACCAATGACCTTTACTTAGAAAGTGGTGGTCGTCCAGTCTCTTGTAGACATGGCCTCCTAAATCAGGAATAATGGTAAAATGTGTATACAGCAGTTATATAAAGCTTGCTTGAAGGCCCAAAGCCTTTTACAGTCACAGTCCTATGTTGGTTTTCTTACTTTACATAGTGTTTATTTTTTCTAAATCAACTGTGTAAAATTAAAATTGTAAGAATTTCCAAAAGTTTCGTACCCGCTGGGAGGAGTGAGAAAATCTCAATTTAATGCATGATCAGCAGCCCCTCGCCCCGCTGTCTCTGGAGTGTTTGAACAACGGAAAAATATCTGAGTTATTTCTTTCATAATTGTCACAGACTCATTGGTTCCTTCAACTTTTTTTTTTAATCCTTCAAGCTATTAAAGATTTAGCTCTGGTGAGTTATAAAATATAAGAAAACAGTGTGAAGGGTTATAAAGTTGTGATCTCCAATCCAAATCCATGGATCTGGAGGGGCAGTTTGTGTTGATCCCAACAAACATTTGACTAAATTGTCTCTGATTTACTGTTTGACCAGTCGCGTTTACACAAAAAACCAAAATAAAAGAACATTTTGGGTCACTTTTGATTCATTCTCATGAACTCTTTTCTGGTTTTCCCACCACTTTTTTTTATCAAACATTTGCTAAAAGTTGATTCCCATTTTTTTTTAACTCTTACTTTTTTAAACCAGTACTGTCTGACAATGAATTCTTTCATAATTTGCATCACTATTGAAATATATTTTTAGAAACTATGCAAGAATTTCCCCATTTATGTAAGCAAGAACCAAGAAAATCCAACACTTTTTTACTATGAATCATGCTGACTTAGCATCACAGATATACTAAAGAGGTTAAATAGGATGCTCGGAGGGTCGCTTCACTCTTTTTTTTTCTGTTTTAAGGGGTGTTACGTCAATCATGAAACATCTTAAAAATGTAAAGAGATTTTAAGATCTACTTTGATGTGCTTTGGGTGTATCTCAGATATTCTTGTGTCATTTCTTTTTCATGATGGAGGACAAATATAAAGAAAATTAAGATTAAAATAAGTTTGAAAAGTGTTGAGGGGGTTGGGGATAAGCACAGGGAGACCCAGACTCATTACCCCTTGTTGTTACATAGGCCACATTCATTAAAATGTTCTTTTTTAATAATTAAAATGCCTATACCCTAGGCAGCAGTAGCATATGTCTAAGGGTCTTAATACTCGTATGACACAGAGTTTGGTCCATCTTTCTTCTAACTGTCGTCCAAACGCTTAGATTCAGTACAATCCCTCTTAGATCCAGAGCACGAACGCCAGAATGTCAATGATTTATGCTTCTATCAGGGATTCATGGAACACGTGTTGGCAGTCGTCAGGTATCCACTGGTTTTAGACCTGTCTGAGTTTCAATAACATTATGATAGAAATATTTGACACACAAAGCTGTTCAATTCCTTTTCTTCTCCTGGGATTTGTGGTATCTCCCTCTCCAAACACCTTTACGAAAGACCCAAAACTGCTTTTTCCTGCCAGTGCTTCTATACCTGTTGCTTTTACTGTTTTTTTTGTTTTTTTTGTTTTTTTTTTATAGTTCAGTCTGATTTAATCGCTTTTTAAACTTCTTCCACTTTCTAGCTGCATTTGTTGTAATTGCAGTTTTACTGATGATGTTTACTTGTAAAACGTGTATAGCGCTTTACTACCTTCTTAGAAGATCTAAAGTACTTTAGTCATTGTTCCATTCAACCATCCACAGTCACACACTGATGGGAGCTCCACAGCCTAACACTGGAGCCAACCTACAACCATCAGGAGCAGTGCGGGGTTCAGTGTCTTCCCTTTTTTTGGGGGGGGGTGGGGGTTGTAGGTGGTGGGATGTTTTTTTGCACATATTTTCTGGTCAGGAAAAATACATTAACTGCAATTGAAATTAGTGCTGCCACAAACAATTATTTAAATAGTCGACTAATAACAGATTCTTTTTTACAATTAGTCGTCTAATTGGGTTATGCGCAAACTGGATGTAAAGCACACATCTTAACCACTACTTAGCTTTAAACTAACTAAAAACTAGATATATAACATTATCTGCAAAAATGCTAGTGTGAATGTTGTAAACTGAATTTAGTCTCTGAAGATGCTAGTGCTAAAAAATCTGAAAAATGCTAAAGATCATAGCTGAAATCTCAGAAGCTAATAGCTGAAAACGCTGAAACTGATAGCCAGCTAAAATATTAGCTAAATGCCAAATTAGCCTAAAACACAGAAAAAGCTTAAATGAGCCAAAATAGCATGTAACTGAAATATTATCTAAACTCAAAAATAGCCTAGAAAACCTTAATAAATGCAAAAATCGTCCAAAAAGTTAGCAGAATGCCATTATAACTTTCAACTTTACTACACTCTGACTCCATATAATATAAAGTCTAATCAACTATTAAATTAGTCGTTCACTATTTTAACATAGTCAATTAGTCAACCAATCATTGCAGTCCTAGTTGAAATGTGAAGTATGTAAAGCTTTTTATGGTGTTGTCAGTATTTCTTTGATCTCTGACCCTTAGAGTCTGTTTAATCAGCAGAAGTCGGTTTGAAACAGTCAGTTCTTGCTCTATCTTGACAGGAGAGCCCTCACTCTGCAGAAGGGTTGACGTACCTCAGCAGCTCGGCACAATGGGATCCTCCACGCTGGGGAAGGCAGCATCCATTGACAGCCTCCTTAACGAATGTGTTCAAGCTTTTGGTGAGCGTCTTGTCAGAGTTTTCATACGAAAAGCAGCTTTGATCATGGACCCTCTCATGCTGTTTCTGAATGTGGACTCCAGGTTGACTTTGTTTTTATCTCGGGTCTCCCCTCACAGATGACAGTGGGGAGCTGCACGTTAACCTGCTCCCCCGCACTCTGCTGCTGATGCACCGCTGGTACGTCCCATCCACTGAACTGGCCGGAAAGCTGCTGATGAAATATCCCACGTGAAAGACCCACGAGGCAGCTGGAGGCACACGAAGTGGTCTTCAAGATGATATAATATACATACGCTTCAATCTTACTATTCTGTCAGTATTATTTTCAAATAATAATTCATCATCCACTGTAGAAGTGCATCTTTGCCTCATTACTTGAAGCAATGCTTTCCTCCTTCAGGGACAGATAGAAACAAAGTATATTTCTAATCTTTTTGCGGGAAACTATACTTTTCTAAACAACATTTCTACATTTTAGCTAAAATATTTGGTACCACTAGGCAAAGGTAGGCGATTGCTTGGGGCCCCCAAAACTTTAGGGACTTTAGCCACTTAAAAAGGTCTAAAATAACTACCATACCCATTATTGCCGAACTCTATCACTGTTGCTGTCTGTAAGTGGACCATTGAAGACAATTATTCGATGGACATTTTACCCTAAGAATGCAAAAATGTGTAATCATAAATGTGATTTTTAAATCAGTTTTAGACTAAAACATTAAATGAATTGATGAATTGTATCAGTTTGTCAAATTGTTGTAAACGCCTTAACCTAAAGCTACGTACCGAGACTGCAGAGGAGACGACCACCAATCAACCAGGCTAAAGATCTGCTACCTAATGAGGTGAGACACGTTTGACACATTTTTCCATCTCCAACGCAGCAGATTTTATTGTTAGATTGTCTGACAATAAAATCTGTCCGAATACTTTGTTAAATGATGTATTATCCTCCAAACTCAGAGGTTATGACTGTTGTTTTTTGATAGAACTCATGTAAATGGATAATTCCGTCACATTTTCAGATACTGGATCGTGACTTTCCCGGCAGAATTCAATCTGGATTTGGGTCTGATCAGGATCACAGAGGAGTTCAGGGACGTGGCGGCCCAGCTGGGCTGTGAGGAGCACTTCAAGCTGATCGACATCTCCACCATGTACGCCGGGCACACTGGAAACAGTAGAAAATGGCGTGCTCACTTTTATGAAGGAGCAGTGCGGTTATGATTGTGTCAAAATGTTTTCATCTGTTCATTATTATTTCCATTTGATTTATATTTTGAAATTCAAACTATTAAAAAATTAAGTAATAAATGCAAACATTTGTCATAAATAAGGGAAAAAAATCTATGGAATGTTTTATTTTTTATAATTTTGTCTAAAATTAAGTTATTTTCCACAATTTTGTGTTTACATTTTTAAATAAAATAAAGCATATGGACAAAGGAAACACATTATTCCCTAAAATTGCATTAGAACTGTTTAAAAAAAACCTGGATCATGGATCTGTGCTGAAAATATTTTGCTTACGTGTTCTTAGAAGTTTTTAAAACTTTTGAGTTTAATCTTCTGGATTAGTCGCTTGTGCATCCATAATTCACAGCTGCTTAACCTCAACATTTCCTAAATACTTCCTCCTGCAGTCCGTCATACGACTGGATGCGGAAGCTGACCCAGAGGAAAAGGCAGACCAAGAAAGGCAAGGCCTCCCTGCTGTTTGATCACCTGGAGCCCATGGAGCTGGCTGAGCATCTCACCTTCCTGGAGTTCAAGTCCATCCGAAGGATATCGGTATTTCCTCTTAAACATGTTTACCAGTGTATATAAGTTTAAAGAAATTCTACAGCACAAAACTCCATCTATTAATCTATTCAGAGTAATATCTAAAAAATGTCCTCATGATCCAAATTACTGTTAATATCAGGAGTCAGCGCTCTGTCTCCCACTCTGGTCACCAGCAGGAGCACTCTCCAGAGTTCTTAACACACTACATCTCCCAGCAGTCTTAGTGCACATTCCTGAGATCCTGCTCAACTGACTCCTATTTGCCAATCACCCACATGGGATTTAAGCAGCAGGGTTTTGTGTAACCCTAGAATTAAGTTTATTTTAATTTGACATAAATGTGTCAAGAACCAATAGTCAACACTTTCAAAGTCTCATTTATAGAAGTCAACAGCCAAAAAAAGTTGATTTAGGGTTTACATGATAGCATTTTGTGAGCACTGAGTGTTTCATGTTTCAGAAAGGCAAACTTTGCCTTTTTGGATGTCATTGTGTTTACACATAATCATAAACTATCATACAATGTAAGAAATAACGAAAATAAACCAATACCAGGAAAAGTATTTGTCATGGTTAACCACAGCCGGAAGCAAGTAAATAGTCTTATTCGAAACCGGAAATACGTCACACAGCTCCGTGCATAGAGTCCATAGCACATTTTCAAATGGACCCTGGTCCGGGACCAGGAACCACTCTCTGTCCCATCTTTTGAGGTGGTCTCTGTAATTTCCAATCAGAGTGAGCTCCGGTTTTCTCTGAGCTTCCTCAGTCTGATTTGGCTTCATGCTTGAAACGGAACAACTGGACCAAAATGGTTCTGTACCCGGGCTTTACGAAATGTAACCAGATCAGGAAAAGTCAGAGAAAAACATGGAGCAGCGATGAGACACAGCAGCTCAGTGGAATGTGGTTGGAGGCTCATTAAAACAACTTTCAACATGATACACATTACTCCTCACTCTGTTTTTCTCACAATCTATGTGTCATAAACACTTACTTATCATAAAGCTTATTAAGATGTTCAAAATTAGTCAGCAAAAATGTAAAATTTGAATAACTGAACTATCCTGACATGGATTACAAAGCACAGCCCTGCCATTATTCTTTCTCTCTTTGCCTTGCCCTTGTAATTCCTGACCAATGACTGAAGAGATCTTTAGTCCTGTAGTTTTGTTTACCAGCCTTGATTCTAAACAGAAGTGTCCAGTTGACTCCAGTCTGAATACAAACCAAACGCAAGGTTCAGGACTTGATCCAGACCAACAGACCTTTCCAGTCTGAGTACATATTTAGTGTTTGTGCTCTTGGATCAGTTGGTTGTTTTGTTCATGCAAAAGCAGAACGCGGTTCAGGCTGTGAGTAGAGGCTGTAAAGCACTACACTGGAACACATCAAGCTTTCAAACCAATATAGCTAAATAATCTTTCATGGAGCGTGGAGAGGTAACTACCTTTGCTATCAAAGGCAGAAAAGGCAGTCAGTGGTGAAAGCAGCGCTGTGGTGTGTCCTTCAGTAAATAATGTCACAGTCCAGGATGCAGGATCCCATCCAGGGGCCCGTTTCAAGAAGCAGGTTTTGTTGGAACTCTGAGTTCGTGAACTCCAAATTCGGCAAAACTCTGAGTTTTCGGTTCCAGAAAGAGGGATAACTCAAACCCGGGAAAGTGGGCGAAACCAAGCCCGTTCCAAGAAGCAGGTTAAGCTGAACTCAGAATCAATCACTATGGTAACTGAGTCTGTGAACGAAACCTGGTCGGTAGCAGGTTTTCTTCAGGAAACTTAGAGTTCTCTGCGGTCTCCGCCCCTTTTTAAAGTGAAAGATGTTCAAATATGAGTTCCTCATGAACATTTAGAGAACATTCACATTAGAGACGTCACGTTTTCACCACTCAGAAACCAAAATGACATGTTCATTCATAGAGGATCATGTAGAGAGGAGGCTGATTAATCCAGAGGAAATGTTATTTACGTCGGTAGAGGATTTGGAGGACACGAGTCGACTGACTGCAGTTTCCTGATTCATTTTTATTTCAGCGATATTATAAATAGTGAGTTTTTCCAAGGACTCGCTATTAAAAATACCGTTTTCTTTTCCTTATTTTAAACCCTTAACAATAGGAATAAAGGAATGTCAAACGCCGGAGAACTATCCGGACTGATCCACCGTCCTGTACTTGCGTCAGACATTAGCTCAATTGACAGCAACGCTGCCTCCCACTGCATAGGTAGTGAGTTCGACTCCCGGCTATGGAAAGTTATTTTTGCGTTTAAAAAAATTCGGCGAATATTTTTTAAGTCTTGACAATTAATATTTAAATAAATACTTTTTTAACATATGCCAGGCAGCTACAGTTACTTTTTAGCGTGCAGTGATATCTGTGTGTGTAGGTGGGGGGGATCACGGAGATTACTTATTAGATTGGTAACAGATCAAAAACCACTCCTTACTCAACAAGAGACAAAATAACCTTCCTGACATTATTTATTCATTATTAGAAATGATTCAAATAACTGCAGATATTTTCTCTCTGTTCTACCGCTGCAGCTGTGTTGCTTTTCTTGCAGTAAATGTTCTCCTATAGTCGGCATATGCTTGAAGGAACTTATCAATTTCCCTCGCCGGAAGTACGGTAACTCAGATGTTTGTCCCCGTTGCCATGGTGAATCGTGCTGTCTTTGCTCCATTGATCGGGGCTTTTAATGGTCGCGACGCTCACACCTGATTCTGGTTCTGACAACTTCAAGTTGATTGAATCAAACATTTTCAGCTGTTCTGGAACCGAAAACCCTGAGTTTGAGAATTTTGAGTCCAGTGACTCTAAGTTCAGGTTTGAACTCTAAATTTGTTGAACCTGCTTCTTGAAACGGGCCCCAGGAATCCAACAACACCACAAAGTGTCAGCTTTTTTGAGAAAGAGGCAGCAGTAAAAGCCAGTTTCCTACCAGCCAAACACACAAAACCTTGTTATTTTTATTTTATTTTTTTGTTCTTGAAGAAAAAGGTGTAGATGCATGCTCTGAAAAGTTTACAAATAACTACAAAAGACAGAAATTGGTCTGTGGGGTGACAGCGTCATGACAATCTCCTCACTTTGCTTCTGCATTAAAATATCAATTATTTTATCTTAAAATGAAAAAAAGCATATGATTTTGTTTTTTTATACTTCAAAGTCAGAAACATTTTATAACATTTTGTGTGAAAAATTCAGTCATCAATTCAAATTATCAGCAAAACTATTACATTTTTTTAAGTATTTAACTTATGTTAAAAATGACAAAGAGATTATAATTTTGTGTTTGGGGGTTTGTGCTTACCTGAATGCTAAAAACAAAAACAGAGCTGAAGCATTTTTAGATGGAGGCTTTTTAGGAATCAGAATTAACACATTTTATAATGGTGAAAGATTAACCTTTTATTACTTTTGGAAAATAAAATCATTGATGATTTTAAAAGCATTTATTATTTTAAATCTCCAGATTTTTTCTAACTCAATAACTAATCAACATAGACAGGCAGACAGTATGTAAATATATTGGACAACAAAATGTGAAAGAAAACGTTTTTTTTTTAATATTATTATTTTTTTAAGACAAAAATCTCTCTCCCCAGTTCACCGATTACCAGAGCTACGTGATCCACGGCTGCCTGGTGGACAACCCCACTCTGGAGCGCTCCATCGCCTTGTTCAACGGAGTGTCCCAGTGGGTCCAGCTGATGGTCCTGAGCAAACTTACGCCGCAGACGCGCGCTGAGGTCATCAGCAAATACATCCACGTGGCTCAGGTACCAACCCAACACCAAAAATAAATAAAGCTAAAACCTGAAACTACATAGACAGAGCTACACTTCACATATGAGTGATTTGGGTTGTTTGTGGAAAAACTTTCTAAGTTTCACTGCAGGGGGGACGGAAAAAAAAATGTCTGCATCTATTTTATTTGGCTTGTTTCACAGTTTTTGTTTTATCCTTGCAGTAACATTTGAAATTCCAACCAAATAAATTTGAAAAAAGATTATTCTGAACATTTCAGTGCTAACAGTTACTTAAATGTATTTCCATTACAGTAACAGTTCTTGCCCTCTGTTTCCTTTTTCTTTTTTTTTTTTTTCCTTTTTTGATTTTGTGCTGTTTTTCTTTGTGCCGGCAGATATTTTAATTTGATTCACAGGTGTATAAATGGTCAACAATTTAAAAACCACTTTTCTCTTTATTCTTTACTTTTATACTCATCAATTGTACAGTTTACCATAAATTCAATTATGCAAATGACTAATTAGTTACTAAAATAATAAATGTTTCAACGATGAAACTAATTCCATAAAATTCATCTTAAAATATTTGTTACCGAGAAACTGCAGAAGGTTTGCTGAAATTGAACAATTGAACAAATTCTTTTAACCCAATTAAGGAAAAAAACAATCACTGAAAAAAAACCTGAAACCACAAAACCAGGTGTCAGAAATCATGTTGTAAATTCCTCCAAAATTGGAAAGCAATACAGCTTTATATTGTAATCTATTTTTTTAATTGCTGTTGTATTTTCAGGAGATTATAGTCGCCTTATAGTTACTAATAAAACTTTTTCTTACTGAATTTGTCAATTAAAAAAACAAAACAAAAGAAGAATCCTATCAATTTCCTTCCTAATGACAGCTTGACTGTATACCGCCCTCTGCTGTGCTGGAGTGTGCAGTACAGCTTAAACATTTTAAAAAGACTAATAAAGCAAAATACTGAAAACAGAAAAAGAAGAATAAAGAGGAAAGGGCTTAACCAACAGCGATTTTGCGATTATCCGATTTTGAAAATATCTTGAAAAAATAGAAATAAAATGCATTTTTTGTTGTGTAATTTTGCTTGCATTTATATGATAAATAAATACAGTAATCTAAAAAATAAGATCTACTTTATTTAAATAGGTTGTAGCGGTTAAAACCAAAAATTCTACTTTTTTTAAATTGATGACCAAGACTGATGAAATCAAAAATATGTTGGCTTTATTCATAATATGTTTTTTTTTTTTACATGAAATGCTTCTATTTGACATAATGCTGTCAGAACAAACTACCCGTATAAAGAAACCATCTGCTTTGCAAGTAGGAAAAATTTGCATTTTCCTGAGATTTTGAACAAAACCTTTTAATAAAATAAGAGCACCTGTAAAGTCTGAATGTATTGAAGTACAAACAAACAAAAAAAAAACAAATTCTCCTATTGTCTCCCTCTATGTTTCCAGAAGCTGCTGCTCCTGCAGAACTTCAACACTCTAATGGCTGTGGTGGGCGGCCTGAGCCACAGCTCCATTTCCAGACTCAAGGAGACCCACTCGTACCTCGCTCCAGAGGTTCTGAGGGTGAGTCTGGATGATGGGGGCTTTTTATAAGCTTATAAGAGCTAAAATGTACTGTTTTTGTATTCTGAAGTGAGTCCAGAACTTTCAGGTAAACATTTAGAAACTCATCCATCAGTTACAATTGAAAGTACTTTAAGATTAATGTGATTATTTATTCTTTATGACTATAAATTACATTTCAGCTGGTAACTCTTTTAAAAATCTGGATACTTCAGAAAATTCAAATCAAATAAGTTGGTAGAATGCACATCTCAGAATCATGTTTGGAGTGAATAAAACCAGTTTCAAGTGTAGCTATAATGACCACAAGAGGGAGATATTACCTCATTATTGACTTAAATCAGAAATAGAGAATGACTGAGAAACAAAGAAACCATAAATAATCAAAATGAGAGAGCAAAACAAAAACCATTGTATAATAGCAGATGAATATATCAAATATCTTATGATGATAGATAGATAGATAGATAGATAGATAGATAGATAGATAGATAGATAGATAGATAGATAGATAGATAGATAGATAGATAGATAGACAGACAGACAGACAGACAGACAGACAGACAGACAGACAGATAGATAGATAGATAGATCAGTTTTAAAATTCTGATTGCTCTTGTTCTACTTCTCCTCTGACTTTACCACTAAACCCCTGTCCCGTTTTCAAATGCGTGCCCCCTCCTGTCCCAGATCTGGAGTGAGATGACTGAGCTGGTCTCCTCCAGCAACAACTACTCGTGCTACAGGAAGGCCTTCAACGAATGCCGAGGCTTCAAAATCCCCATTCTGGGCGTGCACCTGAAGGACCTGATTGCGGTGCATGTGGTCTTTCCTGACTGGGTGGGCGACAGCAACAAGATCAACCTCGTGAAGATGCATCAGCTTTACATGACCTTCAATGAGCTGGTGTCGCTCCAGGGCGCCGTGGCTCACGTGGAGCCCAACATGGACCTCATCTACCTGCTGACGGTGAGAGATGAAGTCCCTCCTGTCAGACTAATGGGGGCTTTTGAGGTCTGGTATTATGATTCCACCCTCACTGGAATTTTTTTTTTCTGCTATAGTCTGTGTCAGATTTTTACAAGAAATAATGTGACATTATTCAGCCTCCATAGCTGAAAAACCTACACTCAGCTCAGGATAATGTGCTGAATTACATAGTGCATTTGTCATTTTCTAGAGCTGTCCGAATCTACAAATTCCAAAATCGAGTGCACTAGAAGTTTCCCAGAAGTCTTTGCGAAAAACTAGCGTGCATCGATGCTCACGAAATTAGCAAATATAGACCACAATGCATTGCGGTTGAACAATTTCAAACAAAAAAACACGTTTAAATGTACTTTTTTAACAAACCATCCTCATTTTCACCATCAGAACATAATGGACTCATCATAAACGTTGTGAAATGTTCGTATGGATTTGATTTTGACTTTGTGAAATCGGTGATGCCATATCCGGCATTTGGAAAAACAAAAGAGAAGTAGTGAGCATCATGTCCCAATTGCCTATAAAACCCAGGGCACTGGATAGTCCTGCACTACAGTTTTTTTTTACAAGTTAGGGGTTAGGGAGGAATTTTGAACACAACTGATTTGGTTCCATAAAAATATGTTTTTACAAATTCACAAATGAATCTGTAAAAACCTTTCATTCTTTTATGTGTCATTTATTGTTTGAAACAAATTGCTGTGACTTTTGCTTAACAGAGCATTTTTTGTTTGTTTCTCAGCTTTCTTTAGATCTTTATTACACAGAAGATGAGATTTATGAGCTATCGCTGCTTCGGGAACCACGCAACCCTAAATCCCAGGTAAGTTTTGGGTAACAGAAATCAGAAGGAAGCAAAGTTAAAATATTTGTATTTTTCTGTTAACCTGATTTCTGTTGTAAGTTTTTCTTAGGGTACACGGTGTTAGCGTGACTAGTTGTATTGTAGCAAGATGCTTTAAAATATGCCTCCACATGTTCCCTTGTGCATGTGTGGCTACTCTTTGGCTTCCTCACGGTTAATTTTGTGACACAACTGTGAGCCAAGTGTTTGTGGTCGTCTCTGTCTGGTTCTGCACTGTGTTTTTTCACTACAATTGCTGCAAGAAGCTCAAGTAACCTGCTCGACCAGAGGATGAATCAGATAAAGATTACTGAGGATAATATAAAATACATGTTTGCAGCAGGTCAGAAAATTGTTTAGATGGGAGCAACAATGGCAAAAAAAAAACATTGAACCTTTAATAATAGGAGGCTGGGGAAACAGCTATAGCAGTTTGATGAGTTAACTGATCTGAGGTTAAAAGAGATGTTTTGGAGGCGCAGAGTTTCAGATGATTCAGCTCTTAGTGTCAAACCACCATCACACGCAAACCCTCACATCCTGTTTTATCCAGAGCTCTGTACACGTAGTTAACATGCTGTATGGGGCTCATATTTTGCTATTTTTGGCACTTGTTTTTGTCAGCCTACCTCCCCAACGACCCCCAACAAGCCTTTGGTCCCCCTGGACTGGGCTTCTGGTGTCACCACCAAACCAGACCCCTCTGTGGTCAACAAGCACATCCGGAAGGTCGTGGATGTAAGAAACGCTTCAAGTTTACTTTTCAAATCTAAGGCAGACGTTTCATTTTTGGGTAACAATTTCTTTTGTTCCTCTTTTCACAGTCCGTGTTCAGGAACTACGACCACGACCACGATGGTTACATCTCTCAGGAAGACTTTGAAAACATTGCTGCAAACTTCCCATTTCTGGACTCCTTCTGTGTTTTGGACAAAGATCAGTGAGTGCAAGTCCCTCTTTCTCTTTCAAACAGCTTCATGTGTTCGGCCGCCCTGAGACACAGACGGTGAAGGAGCTTCACAGAGGTGGTAACAAAACAACAGCAACAACATGTAGAAACATTCCCCCCAAAAAAGGAAAAAAAAAAGTATTTCAACCAGTTTTATTATTTTTATTATAAATAATGTTAAAACAGAAGTTAGTTTAGCTGAGGTGCTATTACTAATGTAAAGCTGTTGCAAAAGAGAAAGTAGAAATTTCTGAAAAACAAATATACACTACTAATATATGGAGTTTATGCACAATAGGAGATCAAATATACATCGACAAACTTAGACTTCAAAACAACATTCATTTATTCATCTTCTTGTCCGCTTTGTCTAAATATTCTCTAAACAGTTTTTTATTTTTACTTCAATATTGATTTGTGTCCATTGACATGAAAACAGCTGGATTTTGGCTAAGATCTGAGTGCCGATGCCCCAATGGGCCAGCATACATAATATGGGGGCAAAGCAAATAATTTGAGGGGTTCAAGATTTTGTTTAAGATATTGTTCTGTTATTTTTGAAATGCTTAAAAAATTATTCTAATATTGTCTAAAAAATTGGTGGTGGTAGCACCATCCCTGGCTTTAGCACCTTCCTTGAACGCCCAAAGTACTTTATGTTGACAGTCCCATTCATCCATTCACACATTCACACATGGATGGCGGTTCCACTGCCAAATACTGGCGCCAGCCTTCCACCAGAGGCAATGTTAATGTCTTGCCCAAGGACACTGTGACACATGGGCAGGCAAGGCGGGAACCGAACCTCCAATATTCTGATCAGAAGTTGACCTGCCTATCTGCATCACAGCCGCCCCATAAAAGTAGATCTATTTAACCCTTGTGCTATCCTAGGCATGTTTACATTAAAAGTGGAAAATCTTATCGATTTTCCAAATAAAAGATTTCCAGGACTAAAGAAAAAAAAATACGGGTATAATTTATTAGTTCTTCCGTGGCCCAGTGGCAGTTGATCCACAGACTGGCACTGGTCCGCAGCCCCGTGGTTGGGGACCACCGTCTGAGCTGACACTGTTCCGAACCAGAAAACAGATTTTCTTTATTCTCATTCAAAATTTAGTGAGGACATCTGTGAAGACACTCCTCCATTGTTTGCTCACGCTTCCTCAGGGATGGATTAATCAGCAAGGATGAAATGATGGCGTACTTCCTCCGGGCCAACCCGCTGCTGCAGAGTAAGATGGGACCAGGATTCATCCACAACTTCCAGGAGATGACCTACCTGAAGCCCACTTTCTGTGATCACTGTGCAGGATTTGTGAGTGTCTGCAGTTCATGATTTTCACTTTTTTAAACTTAATTCTTTAAAGATTGATAAAATGGCAAAATGCCATCAGATATAATAGTTTAGACAGCTTTTTACAATGGAAACTGTGCTGAAGTTATTTTTATGTATTTCTTTCTCATATAATCTCAGCTGTGGGGGATCATCAAGCAAGGATACAAGTGCAAAGGTACATTTTCATTCATCTGAAAAACAGAAAAACAATCACCTCAAACTTCATGTTTTGTGTCCTCAAACGTTGAGAGCAAAAATACGTAGTGCTTCTGTCGTGGCCTCATGCTGTTTCTATAATGTCATTTTTCATGTTTTGACATCTGAAATCAAAGAGCGATCTGCTTCATCTATGTTTGTGTTGCAGACTGTGGCGTGAACTGTCATAAACAATGCCGGGAGCTGCTGGTTCTGGCCTGCAGGAAACTGATTCGCTCCGGATCCATGAGCAGCGTCTCTCCGGCCAGACTGAGTCACAGCTCGCTGCCCAGCAGTCCCTCAGTGCCCACATGTAAAGGTCATCCTCACTTCCCAATCACATGTGGTCTGCACAAATCCTTTACGCCTGAAATTCAATCAAACTCTTTCTAATTTGGGTCATTAAGAGAATTTGGTTTATGAGTTATAGAATTTAAAAGTGCCAGAGAGTCTCTATGAACATGTTTTTTGTATTTTTTCATACAGTATACGTTTGTTTGATTCCTAATAATCATCAGAGGGAGATGATGAAGAAAATCTGAGAATGTAGCCAAAGAATGTCCAAAGAGAACTTTCCACAAAGATCCGCATCAATAGTTGCACATATTGTCTTAAGCTTGGTTTCCACTGAGCGGTCCGGTCCAGTACAGTCCAGTCTGGTCTGATATTTCCACTGTAGAAGGAACCAGTTAAACTGTACTGACCCGTACCTCTTGAGGGCCCCCATCTGTTGTAGGTCCATAAAAAAAATGGAACGAGACGGTTGA
>NC_050526.1:30807207-30813711 GCF_002922805.2 Oryzias melastigma
TCATTGACGGCACTGCAGTGGAGAGAGTGACGAGCACCAAGTTCCTCGGGCTGCACATCAGTGAGGACCTGTCCTGGACCGCCAACACTGATGGACATTCATATTGGCGACACGTTATAGGTGAGAAAAGATCACTGCATTGTTTCATGTATTTTATGTGAATCCAAAGCTAAAACTCGCAGTATTCAATGAAGTCCTGTTAGCTGGCGCGCAGCTAGAGCACGAAGCGCTGCTGCAGCTGTGGTCGTGATCAGGAACTATTTGGAGCATAAACACGAACCGGAACCGTAATCCTAACCTTAAACTTTCCTCAGGGTCCGTGCAGCCAAGAAAAAAACTTCAGAACTGACTGCAGTATTTACAAAATTACTTTTGAATACCGTTGTCACTTTTCATTTGGGCTAATGCTAGCTAGCATGAAAGACACGTATGATTATCGCTGTCTTTGTCTTTATGACCCGTTAGTTCTGTTTCAGTTACTCCACAGCCGAGTGTTTCTAAACGTGTGTAAATGTAATGTTCAGTGTCAGGTAGAATCAGTCCGAGACATAATTCTTTTCCTACGTCTCAAAAGAGGCGAGGTTACCGTTAGCGCACGCCGCTATCGCTCCATGAAGAAGGCAGAAGCTCCTCATCATCAGCTGAGTACGATCAGTAATACGAAAGTCACTTTGAAGTTCGTTTACACATAAAAGGTTCTGTTGAATAGGTTTTAAATGTTCTAACAGAGCTACGTTTCATCCCAAGAAGTCACATGATCATACAGTACATGATAGCGTTTTGTGAGCGTGGGGTGTTTTGTGTTTCATGAAGGCAAACTTTGACATTTTGGATGCCATTGTGTATACATATAATCATAAACTATCATACAATGTAAGAAATAAGAAAAATAAACCAATACCAGGGAAAGTACACTGAGATTTGCCAAGTCTACGCATATAGTTAGCTACAGCCGGAAGAGAGTAAGCAGTACACAGCTCCGTGTATAGAGTCCAAACACCCTCAGACTTAGTTTCTTTTCGTGTATGAAAACACTTTCTATTTGAGTCTTATGAAAACAAACATACTGTCCGTGTTCATCTGAGCACTCCAGTTGGGTTTGGATACTTCATGGACCATCACGTTGTATGGAGCAGAATGATGCGGTCCATCTTTGTCTGTTACAGTCAACAGCACAGGAGTTGAGTCATCTCTGCAAACCTGGAAAACAAAAGTCCTTTAGGCTTCAATGTGGGATCATTATCTGACAGTTTACATTTCTGCCTTATAGCTCATCAAGTTAAAACAAATACGTTGTGTATGTTTGTGTGCCGAAGACATTTCACAGTGATCTCAAAGCCGTTTCACAGCAGATGTGCATCAGACAAAAAGGAACACAAACACTTGCTTGGCTCTAAACAAACACACACCGTAATGTTACGCTCCACGAAGAATGGAGGGTTATCATTGACGTCTTCAAGTGTAATGGACAGGGTTCCAGTTCCTGTGGCTGGGACTACATCTGGAAAGATAACAGCCATAAATCAGTGAAGAAGCTGCATAAGCTTTTTTAATCTCAGGGAAGACTCATTGTTTTTTGTATTCAATAAAAATTCAAGATTCCTTTTTCTACAGGCATTTTTCAAACTTTTAATTATCCAAGGTTTGGATGTAAGATTTTTTTTATACACATTTTCAGTGGACAGTGGAAATCATAAATTCTCATGAAGATATCCAATACAATTTTAAAAGAATCATTGACATAGATTTCTTGCCAGTCAAATTGAAACAAAAACATCTTTAATCGCTTCAATTGCTGAGTGTTTTTTTTCTCCAAATAAATACTTGTTTGCATAAAAAAATTATAATTTCTGATTTCAATAACTACAAATATAGGAAGATGACCAGTAATATTGGTCAATAGAAGTCCACTCGTTTCTTTGCCAGCTTTTTTCAGGGATATGTTATCAACAAGTAGCACTATTTAGAGTTATTCTACTTAGTTTTGATATTCAAGGCTAAAAACCTAAACTAAACATTATGTTTACAAATTCGGTTGTTTTTAAATGCTTGCTATTTTTTCACAAATCCATGTGATTATACTAAAGTCAGCTTGTTATTCTTCCTTTCAAACAACTCAGTAATTTTCCTATTAGACTGATGCCCTCCTGAGCTTCTATAAATACAACTTATTTGAATATGTTTTAAGATTTTCCTTTGAATATTAATAGGAAGTATATTTGTGGAATAACCTTACAATTTGAACCCATGCAAATAACTTGGCAATCAAACCCCTCTTTTGTTCAATTTGTTTTGAAGAAAAAAAATAATATATCCCTCCACTTTGTTTAATAGCTCTTTCTATTCATTTAGTCGAGTTTCTGAGAAGGTAATGACAGTAAGTTTTTCATCAGAAACAAAAGAGATGAAGGACTTGAAGTTCTTAACCTCTTTCTTTCATTTTTTTGTTGTAATGCAATTATGCAATTTTGCGAATCATGCTTTTCCATTAAGCAGACATATTCATTATCTTGACTTTCCCACCTACCGTCATCATAAGAAAGAATGAGTGCTGTGTATGTGTCGTTCTTCACAAAAGCAGACTCTCTGTCCATGAGTCTTTTCACCGTCACCAGGCCTGTATTCTCGTCAACGTTCAACCAGCCTGCTGGGTCACTACCTATTTTAAACCTGCACATTGAAGAACATAAAAAAACGACCATATGAAAGAATCAAGCATTTAGGTCAATTGGACAAACATCAAAAATATATTTTTTACTCTAGTCAGTGTTTTTAGTAGGAAAGACGATTAGGGCCGCAGAGGAAAAAAAAGGCCATGGAAAATTCTGACTTTAATCTCAGAATTCAGAGATTAAAGCCTCAGAAATAAGAAGGAGAGCAAAAAAATGACTAATATTTTTAGATATTTTGTTCTTTTGTGAACAAAAGGTAATATATTAAGAAAATCATAGCAAAGGCCCTTTAAATTAAATATAGAGACTTCAAATGATCTAAAAGGTAAAAACCACGTCCTCTTCTCAAAGTCTGGACTGGTCAGATTTGGATTTACTGATGGATTTAATATAATCAATTTCCTTGTTACATTTTTATTGTACAACACTAAAATAAAAAAGAAGCATAAAAATTTGAATCAAGTATAACATATGACATGGAATAAACACTTACTTGACAGTGTTTTCATGTGCAAAGTCTGGGTCTTCCGCCTCACACTTTTTAATCACACTGTCCAAAGCTAAGTTTTCAGGAAAATTAACCAACATCTCCTTTTCTTTAAAGACTGGAGGCTCGTTGACGTCCTTCACGGTCACCACCACTGTGGCGGTGGAGGTGGTCACTTCAACGGCAAAAGGAACGTCGTTCTCCACAATAACAGATAGAGTGTGTGTTCTGCTTTTCTCAAAGTCCAGTCCCTAATGTTGGAAGAAAAACAGCAGTTATCAGTGTGAAGGACAGCTTCAAACCAAAACCTCTGTACACATGCTGAGTATTAAACTTTACTTTTAAAACATAGTTTGATTAGCTTGAAAACAGGATCCTTCAGAGGAATCTTTGATTTTACCTGAGCAGTTTTGATGATTCCTTCTTGTTTGTTGGATCCTGTTTCTATGGAAAACAACTTCTCAGGATCTCCACTGATAATCTTGAACTTGGCGTTCCATGCTGGGGTGTCCTGTTCATCTTTATCAGTTACTGACAATTTAACAATCTGAACCCCCACTGCGTTTTCATCAACTGATCCCCAATACTGGAAAAGATAAAAAAATGAAAGGTTTAAAGAGTGTTTCCTCACAAAACCAAAATATAAAACATAAAATTCACGAAAGTTATCCAGCAAAAGACGGAGAAATTTCCTGCAGTATGACCTTAATGCTCTCTTTAAAACAATAAGTATCATTATTTATTTAAAGAAAACCTTAATTAGTTAAAGCACTTTGACATATTAGTATTTACTGTAAAGTCACACATGTTGTACTCACAGTAGATTGAATAAAGACTGGAGCGTTGTCATTTCTATCCGCCACTTTCAAAACTACTTTTGTTTTTCCAGTTAATCCTTCTCCTTTCATATCTGCTGCCTGTATTTGCAGAGTGTACTCAGGATACGTCTGTTGAAGCACAACATCATCATCATCATAATGAAAAGTTGGAAATAGGGGTGACAAATTATTGCGTTAATCATTATGATTATTTACAGACAAATTATTCTGTCACTTTTTACGGCAATAATCTCCTTTTTAATCTATGACCATGTACTCAGACATAAAATCAAAGGTCCAACTCTTTATTTATATGAAAGTTTTATCTGAACTCAGCTGAAAATATCTTTTAAGGTGCATTCACACCGAATGGGATTCACACGACAGAGGCGACCAGATTCATTGTTAAATCAATGGTACAGACGGGCATTGAGCCGATCTGAAGTCCCGCGGCGTGATTTCACTGATGGGCCTGGCCTGGCTCGCTTTGAGCAGCCAAAATGTAAATATTTTTAAAAGTCACCGTGTCGCATCCCCCAACCAGGAATTCAGCTTGGGGCACGAAACATTTTCAGTGACTAGATCAGCAGGTGGAATCCCATGCGTTTTTGTTCCAAACTTCCATCTATTTCCTTAACCTGCTGGGGCCGCGGTGTTGATGAACTCATCCGGCTATTTTGAGGCAAAGACAGGATACACTCTGGAAAGATCGCCAGCTTTCGCTCCAGCGGCAGAGCACCCTGTTCGATACGGCGGTAGACAGAGAGCGTCTACGGAGGCTGCCGGCTCGGGCCTCATCGAGACAGAGGCACAGCCCCCGGGGTGAGAAAGGAGCCCGCAGTACTGCAAAATGTTTTAATAATCACATAAACCCAAACATGGAGGCGTGACTACCGCTGTTTTTGTAGAACTCTTCACTATAAATAAACCTGTTTCTCAACATCACCTCTTACATTTCTCCCAGTGAATGTCTTGGTGTCTGTGTCACTGTCTACACACCACGAGTTGCTGCTGTGGCATTGTCGATGTCTCTGTGGTTCTTAAAGGATCTAACGCAAACAAGCCACGGGTATTATCTATTGTGTAAGGGACAACAAGTGTTCTTTATCATAAGTGGATGGGGTACCAAAAAAATGAGCTAAACGGAAATAAATATTTTTCTCAGTGTAGAGGGGTGATCACATGGTACGATAAACTGTTTATCAGCATGGATTATGGGATTAAAAAGAAGTTTAGGGTCACTATTTATTTGATTATCTTCTGTTTTATGTTACATTTGAGCACTCTGGACCTGCTGTTCTTGTTTTGTTTTGTTTTCATTTGTCTTAATTATTTAAAAGAAAAAATATCCCTTGTTTGTGTAAAAGCTAAGGTTGGAAGTCTTTTATATTATGAAAACTCAATTTAATACCATTTTTTGTTTTCGCTTGATATTTTACTGTGCCACAAAGTCATGAATTTAAATGAAAAAAGTCTAAAATCAGGCCTTTTACAACGATTGTCTGGTTAAAAATACTTGCCATTAGTTTAGATTAATTACAACAATTAATTAATTAAATGTCACAATGAATTAATCAAAAAAAATGTTTATTGCACAATAGCGTTAATTTTAGAAACTTCTCTCCCTCTAACTTTAGAGTAACAGAGACGTAAATAACCATTTTAAAAACACTGAAAATTTCGAGTTACAAGAAAGTCTGAATTGGTCTTCAGTTTAATAAAAAGACTAAAACAGAAGGTGAAACTTCTAAAGATCTGGTTCTAACAACAATTTTAGGGTGAAACTATTTAAAAAAAACTGACAGTAAGTTGTAAAAATGTTCACTACAAAACTCAAAGATATAAAGTAAATATAAATCTATAAACACATTTACAAAGATGTATTTCCAAAGCATTACCTCTCTGTCCAAACCAGCATCTTCAACCATGATGGCTCCATTGACGGTGTTAATGGCAAACATGTGGTCATTGGGCAGCTTTGGTTCCTGGCTCAGAATAGTGTATTTGATAATCGAGTTGTCATTTTCTGGCTCATCAGCATCAGTGGCTTTAACCTGAATCACTGTAGTCCCTGAAGAGGTCAAACATTACAGCACAAATAAAACCAGAATTTGATGAAAAATCCCATCTTGTGTTTTGGGCCACAAGATTTTCAATTTCCTACTCTGTCAAAGGAAGTGATCAAATAGAGGAAGTGTAGAATAACATCTGAAAATTTCACCTGCAGCTCTGACATCTGCTCACTATTATTTTTGTTAACACTTCTATTACAAATGATCCACTGATGTTACCTTTTGGTAAGGATTCAGCAACTTCTCCCACATAGGATGTCTGTTCAAAAACAGGTCTGTTGTCATTCCGGTCAATTACATTGATGATAATTTCCAAGGGATCCTCTGCATTGGAATATGCCATCAGCTACAAAATAATACAAAGAATAAATTGTCACCATGCAAGAAACATCACAATTTTAATTCAATTTTTCGATTTCTTTATTTCTTTCCATTTCCACGAAGGAAAATATTTT
>NC_050526.1:30815636-30823028 GCF_002922805.2 Oryzias melastigma
TGTATTTGTTTTCTCAAATATTTTCTAAAACTTAAAAAAAAAAAAAGCCTTTTTTCAGTGTGTGAATGTGTGTGTGACTGTGCTTTGGCCCTTCAAGGAAAGTAGAAAAGTGCTATACAAGTATACGCCATTTATCATTTACCAGTTTAGCTTCTTGTTTTGACTCAGAAATCTGAGGTTAAATTACAAATTCTGAGTTTAAAGTCAGAATTTTCCATGGCCATTTTTTTATTCTTCATGGCCCCAATCCTCTTCATTATTCATGATAAAGGGGACCATGCAGATTTTTTTTCATTAAATGCAATACACTTCCATCAAGATTAAAACTAGTGATAAACAATAAAATAAATAATTTAAAATATTTTTTTTGTTTGTTTGCTTGTTTTCAAAAATGTGAAGTATAGAAAAAAACAAATATTGAAATATGTGCACAGTTCTGTCTTATTGTGGACCTTCTTACAGATCAGTCAGTTGTAGTTGTGAGTCATAGTCATTTCTAAGAGTTACAATAACGTGGAGCAATAAGTGAGTGTGAAAGTCTGAACAGATGGTAGAAATTACCAGTACACCTGAATGCAGCAATAGGGAGCTCTTAATGAAAGTCCATAAGTGTGGAAATTCCATGCAGCCCCCGAATGCAGCTCATTCTGCGGTGAATTTGAGCATTAAATCCACACAATACAGTCAGAATTAAATGCTTGAAGCAACTATAAAATGGATGTTTGCAGTCGCCAAGTGAGGAGGAAAAGTTGATAATTAAAAGTCATGGTTGCAAGTTTAAGCAACCTGTAAGAGATGTTGAACAATGCTTTACTTGCCCAAATAAATAGTGAAATAATTCATTTGGTAATTCATTCGATAATATAATTCCTGTGGTCATATCACCCAAAATGTGGTGTCCACATATGTGGACGTCAGGTCTGAAGAGGTTAAGACAGTTCTGAGGGTGAAAGAGGGTCCAACCCAATACTAGCAGGGTGGTAGCTAATATGCTGGGCACTGGCTAAGCTTTTTATACTTTTGTACTAGAGCTGTCAGATTTGTCGCGTTAAAAACGCATTAATCTGACATATGCTTGACGCTGACAATTTTTGACGCATTAATTGCGGATTTTCTCATACGTGTCTTTCTACACCACGCGCGCGGGCGTCCCCCCTAACTCACCGGCTGCTCTCACTAGATCACGGGCGGGTCTCCAACCTTCGAGCTGCGAGCTAAAACCGGCCGGCGCTAGGACCTGGAGAGCTCCTGCACCCTAACCCGGCTCCGGTTCGCGTCCAGTACCACGTCTGGTGGTACCGGCTCGCATCCGGCGCCGCGTCCCGAGAGCTGCGGACCCCCGACGTTCTGAACAGCAAGCGCGAGGGACGTTTTAAATGTTCTGGAGGTTTAAGCGTGATCCAGCCCCAGCATAGCGGTCTGTCTGCCAGCATATTCATGGCGTGAGCTCCTCTGGACACGTCGCTGCATCGAGCTGCAGCCAGAGAACGCGGCGGCAGTAACAGACTGTCAAACTATCCACAGTGTATCCCGCTTTTCTCAGTCTTTAATGTTTTAAAAAACAAAAGTTAATTGGAAATGATAAATCTCTATTTCATTGATTACTGTAGTTCAGCAGAGGAGGAAAAGATTTGGTCCTGACAAAAAATGAACATGAAAGTGTTATGGAAATGTTATTTTTGATGTTTTTTATTTTATTTTACTGAACGTTGATTGAAGTTTTGAATTTAAAATGCCCTTCACTTGCACTTGGGCTTTTGTTAGGGATTTTATGTTACAACCTTTTATTGTTAAGAAAGTTTATCTCAATACAATGTTACAAAATAAAGTATTTCTGATGAAAACTATACATTTTGTCATTCTCGTTTTCATAATTAATGTAGAACAGCTAAATTCCATGAAGCACACATTTTTTTCGTTAAAAAAAGGCAACATGTTAGTTTGTGATTACTCGCAAGTTAACTCTGGACAATGCGATTAATCGCAATTAAAATTTTTTTTTGCCTGACAGCTCTATTTTATACAAATATTTACTCAATGGTCAATACATTTTTTTTCTTACAATAAACCACTTATTGAATCCTAATGAGCTGCAAGCTAGCTGAAACCATTTCGGGGATGCTTCGAGGACCTAATCAGCCCTTTGCCACTGAAATAACAAAGCTTCAAATTGTCTTGCTGGTAGGAGCAGGGGCACTTACACTAACCCCTCAAATGTAGATTTTATGAAGATGACCATAAAAGACATTAAGGTCTATGGAGAGCTCTTTCTGTTTCGCCAGACATTGGCCTGAGGGGATGTGTATATCCTACTGGGCTTTGACTGTCATGGTGACGATCCACAGTACTCTGTATGACTGTGATCCAACTTGTAAAAAGACTAAATTTGAATAAAGTTTTATTGTTGTTTTTCCTCAATAATGAACACACAGGAGTTACCAGATGCTAACATTACAAACAACACCTATTATTTTGATGCATTTGTCAGCTCTGTCCCAGCCTCCTTTTCCATAGACTTCCACCAAACCTCTGGAGTTATCCAGGTCCTCTCACTCTGGCTTTATCTTCATGCTTTTGTCCTTCATGCTTTTTCTGCCGTCATCCTCTGTGTCTTCTCATACTTATTGGTATCTTACAAACACTTTCCTATATTTGCTCCAACCTGCTTGCACAATCCTCTTTTTTCCACACTACTGCTTTGGTCTGTTAACCCCAAGTCATTCTTTTAAGCACCTCATGGTTTTATTTGGCTCCTTGCTACACACCAATGCTCCGTCTCACTGGAGCTAACCTTGTTACTTGATTCCAGAACAAACTGTAGGGAAACTCAGAAATTACTTTCCAAACATTAGTTCTTTGATTTCCTTCCGTTTTTCACAATTATGAAGTAGAGCTTATTTTGCTGCTCCATCTGAATAAACAAGTTTGACAACTTGTACACATGAAAATCAGTTGTGTAACAAGATAAAAGTGCCTACAGACTTCCTTTAATAATATGTTCTTCCAGGGCTCAGTATATTGCTTATGTGAGCTTACCTCTTTAATACTGGCAGAATCCAGCCCAGTGTTGTGATGGTTCTGGTGTCTGCGGCCTCCATGGTGCTGCTCAGCATCCCAACTCTCATAGTGATGCTCAAGCAGGACCATGACAGGAACTGTCATTTTGTTGCCCTCAGAGTCCCAGGAGTGGACAAAAAAGTCCTGATGTCCTTCATCAAGATCAACTCCTCTTTTCACCTAAAACATAAGATAAAGACTACGATTTGACTTTGACACTTTGTAGTAAAACCAATTGTGACTTTAACCGAACTTTTGAAAAAAGTTAAATATGATACTTTTATGTCAAAACTGTTACTTACAATTAACACTCCATCAGAATTCAACACAAAGTGACTGTCATCTGTGCTGAAAAGAAACTGGATTCGATCTGTGCAGTCAGTGAATCCAACTAAGAAAAAACACATCAAAATATCAATCGAAAACGAGTCTTGGCCACTCTTTAAAGGTATGGACACATTTAAGACTATTTTTTTTCTTTAACACACTGTGAATTTCCGCCAAATTAAAGGTTCCATTCAGTTTTACAGGTTTAGGTAAAGCAGATTCCATATGTTTATTCTTCATTGATGAGTAGGAGTAGTTATGGACAAAAATTTATCTCACTCAAGTTTATAATAATATAATCTATAATGTATATATATATATATATATATATATATATATATATATATATATATATATATATATATATATATATAAAAGTATAATATATCTATAATATATAAATATATCTGTAATATATAATATGCAGTTGGCAATGTTTAATTATGAGATCAAGTATTGTCAGTAGAGACAAAGCTCACTCCAATATGGACAGAGGTATACAACGCAAGAATAGAAAAAGAAAAACACCAAACTTTACAAATAATGTGCAAAAAAAATGTTCAAGAAATAAAGGGACCAGAATCAAGCTGGTAATACGGTAATAAGGATTAACCTCAAACAACTTGTTACCTATTTTAGTAATTAATATTTTAGTGAATCATCCTCCAACTTCTTCCCGTTTCTTTGGTAACATTTTCCCTCATCTCCTACATCCTATTCTCTCCTCCTCTCTTTTGTCCGGTCTCACCCGAAACAAATCTGGATATTAAGTCTAAAGCTTTGCCTCAAATACGAAAGGGTTTATATAGATATAAACCCTGTGTGTCTGGAGACTCGTAAGCCCCTGTTGTAACAGTAGAATCTGTCCAACACACGAGACCTTTAGCTCCTATCTATTTCTCTTATATATTAAAAAAAAAAGCAGAACTCTTTTTCATGTGAAATACAAACGATGGGTACCACCACATTCAGGAAGTAAGAAGTAGTAACTGAGGTCAACATACCTTTGCCCAGTCTTGTGCCTGGCTTCAGAGTACTTGTGTTCACTTTGAATATCAACGATTCCGACTCAAATCCAGGTCTACATGATGACTCTTCTGCAGCCGACACAACTGCTATCTAGAAAAAAGTAACATCTTGGTACGGTTTAAAAACCTCACAATTTGAAATTCCCACATTGCTAACAAAGAACATTATTTTTTAGGCTTCAATAAACTAAACATGTAAAAATTTCCTGCAATATTAATTAGGAAGTACACACAAAAAGTTCCTGTTTTTTATTATAAAATCATGGTAGTTAATATTAATCCAAGAAGAAGATTGAGTTATTCTGATGAGTTGACTTTTTTTTTGCTGACTTTGACATTACTGTAATAGTTTTGTATGTGGTACCAGTAAAACTTTGAAACAATGTAAATTTCCCAGAAGATTACAATTAATGTGAGCACACACAGCAAAACATTTATCATGAGAAGGAATTTATCTTAAAACTCTTTTAAAAATCTTTTAAAACTTACTAGTTGTTTTTTATTGCCATTTAGGAGTAATTCAATATAATCTTTCTACTATAAAAATCCAGTTAAATAGCATAAACTGACAAGTGATGAAAAAATGAAAATATTCGTACAAGATGCTGACAAATCTGAGAGTAAATGTTATTAAAAAATCTGATAATCTCTTACCTGAAGAACAACCAAAGCCAGAAATCCTGTAACCCAATCATTTCCTATTCCTGAATAAAACATCATGTCAAAAGTCACCTGAGTAATTCAAATTATACTTAGGAAGAGCTGCATGTAAATGACTGACAGCGGACAGTTGCCTTACTGTGGGTTATCAGCAGTGAGTGTGAGCTTCTGCATTCACTTATTAGTCACACTTCCTTCTGTGGAAAACCTCCAAGTCAAACACAGCAACTCAAGTTTGGTAAAACCACACATTCTTACAGAAGAGTCGGCTGAACATTTAATACATAACAGAGAGCTGAGCTCATAGACGATCATTTCAAAATTAACTTAACCATTTTGGTCAAACGTATCACAACTAAGCCACATTTTCAAAAGTGTATTTTAAAAGTATCCCACAAAAGTGAAAATGCAAAAGGATCAACAACTTGTATTTGTGTGTCTGTGGAGGAAACCAGGAAAACATCTCAAGCAGAAACGGAATTTGAAAAAGTAACAACTCAAATTTGAGGTCAAAGGACCACAAAAAAAGGAAAATCGTTTCGAACATGGAGTCATTTGTTATGAGACAAAAACAGGCAGAAAATGTAATGTGAAGATGAAGAAGAACGAATGAAGAATGAAGAACGAGAAGACCAAAGGGAAAGTGAGAAGATGCATCAATTAAGGTCAAGTTTAACCATTTCAATTTGACATTTAGAGGTCTTTCAGACAGTTCCATGTCAAACACTTTGCAGTGAGTAGAAGTTTAACATGTTCAGAAATATAATAAATAATGAAGTCTTCGTAATTTGGAAGATTGCATCTGTTTGAAATGCTGTCATGTACAGTATGCAGTAGTCTGTTGCTGCCATCTAGAGCACTGAGCTCATGCACACTGCACAAGATGGTAGCACTGCAACTGTGAGACAGGGATGAAGGACTGAAGTAAAACTTGACATCCTTGTGATTAGAAGTCTGTCCATTCTTCAGGTCTCCCTCTTTCCGCTCACATTTACTCATCATCTTTTATGCCTCTTCAGCTGTTTCATTTTTTACAAAAAAAAACACATTTGTTTTCCAACAGAACATTTTAGGTGGATCAGCTGGTCTTATCTACAGCATTTTAAAAGATTCTGTAAATAAAAGAAAACACTGATAGAAAGTGTGCTGAAAAAAATACAGCAGGAAAATAAAAACCTGAAACCACAAAACTGTTAACAATCTTGTCACAAATCCCTCCAGAATTGGAAAGCAATACAGCTTTCAACTTTTCATCTTTGTAGTGTTTCAATTCTTGTTTCTGCTTAATCTTTGTTTCAGTGTTGTATTTTGATGCTGATCAAAGGCTTTGTGACTTTGAATATGTCAATTAAAAGAAACAATCCTTCTGATGGAAGTTTGGCTGTATACCGCCCTCTGCTGTGCTGGAGTGTGCAGTACAATGTGAACATTTCAAAAAGACTAAAGCAAAATGCTGAAAACAGAAAAAGAACATCCATCCATTTTCTTAACCGCTTTGTCCCTTTTGGGGTTGCGGGGGTGCCGGAGCCTAACCCGGCTGCTGATGGGCAAAGGCGGGGTACACCCTGGACAGGTCGCCAGTCTGTCGCAGGGCCTCAATCACACACACATCCACTCTCACAGTCACACCTAGGGGCAATTTAGAGTCACCAATTAACCTATGAAGCATGTTTTTGGACGGTGGGAGGAAGCCGGAGTCCCCGGTGAAAACCCACGCATGCACGGGGAGAACATGCAAACTCCACACAGAAAGGTCCCAGCCGGGATTCGAACCGGGGCCTTCTCGCTGTGAGGCGAGAGCGCTAACCACTGCGCCACTGTGCAGCCCAGAAAAAGAACAATAAAGGAGAAAAAGCTTAACAAAAGGCAGAGAGCATGAACACATTATAAATAGGAATAAATAAAGAAATGTATATGTATTTGAATGAATTGTTAACCTGGATCTTGTTTTGTAGAATGTTTGTTGTAACAGGTGATCATTCTGATTCAATCATATCCTTAAAAATATAAATAATATACATTTTTTGATTGTTTAATTTCATTTGCATTTCTACAAAAATATCTGTACACTAATCAAAAAAACAAAATTGAATTTATAAAAATATGTAGTAGCAGTTAAAACCAAATATTCTACAAGAATTTGAAAATCTGTTTTTTCAATGACCAAGACAGATGAAAACAAAAAAAATCTTGGCTTTATTCATATTATGAATTTTATTACACGAAATGTTTCTATTTGACACAATGCTGTCGGAACAAACTACCCGTATAAAGAAACTATCTGCTTTGCAAGTAAGAAAACTTGCATTTTTCCTGAGAT
>NC_050526.1:30823192-30835270 GCF_002922805.2 Oryzias melastigma
TTTATTGAGTATAAACCCCTGTTGTATTTAATGCTAAACTTTATTCATATTGATTATGTTTTATTTTATTTATTTAGTTATTTTTCTTTGTTGTTGGACCGGACGGAAAAAAGGAAGAGGGTGGGGGATGGGTGGGGGCGAGAGGGAGAAGAAGAAGGCAACAGAGGGAGGCAACATCATAAAACAACCAGGACTAAGTGATAAACTAGAATGGGCGGGGCCTGTCTACACACTCTAAAGTTACACACACAGAGGAAGCTGGCCCTCGAGGTCTGGATTTGGGCCTCTCTGCTGTAGGTTTTCCAGAAATCCTGCCTTATCTGCCACTAATTTCCAGGATCAGGTATGTTTAGCCAATAAGGAGCTTCAATGGAAGGTTGGTTGGAAAACATGTAGGACACCGGCCCTCGAGGCCTGGATTTGAATACCCCTGCTCTAATGGCTGTGGTGGGCAGCCTGAGCCACAGCTCCATTTCCCGACTCAAGAAAAGTGCTTTAAGATTCATTTGATTATTTGTTTTTCATGACTATAAATTATATTTCAGCTGGTAACTACTTTAAAAATCTGGATCCTTGAGAAAATTCACAACAAAAATTTCGGTAGAATGTACATCTCAGAATAATGTTTAGAATGAATAAAAGTACTTTAAAGTGTAGCTATAATGACCACAAGAGGGAGATATTACCTCATTATTGACTTAAATCACACACAAAATTCTTCTGAAAGGTTATTTGGATGAAAAGCTGAATTCTGTCCAGGTGTGAAGGTAAAGGCCTGATAATGGCTCCTTAGAGCAATTTATAGAGCAACAAATAAGCGACAGAGGGAGCAAACGTTCATCAAAGATTCTTGTGTTCTTAAGATAATAGATTTAAATATTTCTAAGAATGTGACTGAAGCTTCAGCATTTATGTTCACACAAACAAATGAACAGATTCTGATTGCTCTTGTTCTACTTCTCCTCTGACTTTACCACTAAACCCCTGTCCCGTTTTCAAATGCGTGCCCCCTCCTGTCCCAGATCTGGAGTGAGATGACTGAGCTGGTCTCCTCCAGCAACAACTACTCGTGCTACAGGAAGGCCTTCAACGAATGCCGAGGCTTCAAAATCCCCATTCTGGGCGTGCACCTGAAGGACCTGATTGCGGTGCATGTGGTCTTTCCTGACTGGGTGGGCGACAGCAACAAGATCAACCTCGTGAAGATGCATCAGCTTTACATGACCTTCAATGAGCTGGTGTCGCTCCAGGGCGCCGTGGCCCACGTGGAACCCAACATGGACCTCATCTACCTGCTGACGGTGAGAGATGAAGTCCCTCCTGTCAGACTAATGGGGGCTTTTGAGGTCTGGTATTATGATTCCACCCTCACTGTAATTTTTTTTTTCTGCTAGAGTCTGTGTCAGATTTTCATAAGAAATAATGTGACATTATTCAGCCTACATAGCTGAAAAAGCCACACTCAGCTCAGGATAATGTGCTGAATTACATAGTGCATTTGTCATTTTCTAGAGCTGTCCGAATCTACTAATTCCAAAATCGAGTGCACTAGAAATTTTCCAGAAGTCTTTGTGAAAAACTAGCGTGCATCGATGCTCACAAAATTAGCGAATATTGACCACAATGCATTGCGGTTCAACTATTTCAAACAAAAAACATGTTTAAATGTGTTTTTTTGACAAACCATCCACATTTTCACCATCAGAACATAATGGACTCATCATAAACGTTGTGAAATGTTCGTATGGATTTAATTTTGACTTTGTGACATCGGTGATGCCATATCCGGCGTTTGAAAAACAAGAAAAGTAGTGAGCATCATGTCCAAATTGCCTATAAAATACAGGGCACTGGATAGTCCTGCACTACAGTTTTTTAGAAGTTAGGGGTTAGGGAGGAATTTTGGACACAACCATAAATTCTTTTTTTTAGCTTAACACCAATATTTCAGCTGGAATTTTTCAAGTTGTTTTATTTGGGTTTTAAATCTTTATGACCCTGATTTGGCTCCATAAATATATGTTTTTACAAATTCACGAATGAATCTGTAAAAACCTTTCATTCTTTTACGTGTCATTTATTGTTTTAAAAGAAATTGCTGTGACTTTTGCTTAACAGAGCATTTTTTTGTTTCTCAGCTTTCTTTAGATCTTTATTACACAGAAGATGAGATTTATGAGCTATCCCTGCTTCGGGAACCACGCAACCCTAAATCCCAGGTAAGTTTTGGGTAACAGAAATCAGAAGGAAGCAAAGTTAAAATATTTGTATTTTTCTGTTAACCACTATTTAACCAGGAAAGGTGTCTTTACCGAGGGAGTCCTGGCAAAGAGGCAAAACATTACACAGATCCTAGACATTTACTACAAGTTTAATTTGCTATTCTAGGCATGTTTACATTAAAACTGGGGTCATTTGGACCCCACAAGACAGACAGCACGCTAAACTTCTTTTAAAGGATTTTTTCATCTTCACTGGTGTCTGTAGCAGACCTAAAATCCTGTCCACCTTTGTCAGGTGAGGGATCACACTAATATAAGGATAGGGTCATCTGGACCCCATAAGAGAGCACAAGGGTTAAAAAACAAAAGCTAATGATTTAATTTCCAGGACTTTATAATGGCATCAATCTGAGAACTAGATATGAGAATCAGGATTTGAAATTTTTTAATTTTTAAAGTTCTAGTTCCGTAGGTGCTTTATACGATTACGTCCTGGGATTGGGTTTAGGGTCCTTTAGATATCCTGCATAAGATGCGCTTAAACTAAGTGATTCAAGCCAGCCTAAAATTTTGAACAGCTTAAAAATATTATCACGTAACGACCAGTAAGCTGAGACTTTAAATGGACATCCACACACATAGAGGAATGACAAACCCCAGAAACACTTATAAGTTTGTAACCTTAATTTGACCAGATGAAAACATGATGAGATCAGGATCTCTTTTTCAAGGGTGACCTGGCCAAGAGGTCAGCAGCACAAGTCTTATGAATACGGTTCCAGTGTATTAGAAACAATAAACAAAGGGATAACTTTAGGATATTTACAATTTAAAATAATGTATATCCCGAGTAGGAGAACACTCAGAACAGACCCGTGTGGCACACCTAAAACCAGTGAAGGAACAAAAAAAAAAATTGGTCCATCCATTTAACTCTGAGTTCTTTCCGAGAAATCATTTCAGCTTAATACTTTCTAACCTTTTCTTTAAAAACAGGTGGTCGACTGAACCAAATGCTTTGGTTAAGAAGTCTATATAAACAGAGGCACATTTTTGCTTTTTATCAGTAGATTTTTATTTATCTTTTTTCTAAAATTTAACCTGATTTCTGTTGTAAGTTTTTCTTAGGGTACATGGTGTTAGCGTGAATAGTTGTATTGTAGCAAGATACTTTAAAATATGCCTCCACATGTTCCCTTGTGCATGCGTGGCTACTCTTTGGCTTCCTCGTGGTTAATTTTGTGACACAACTGTGAGCCAAGTGTTTGTGGTCGTCTCTGTCTGGTTCTGAACGGTGTTTTTTCGCTCAAGTAACCTGCTCGACCAAAGGATGAATCAGATAAAGATTACTGAGGATAATATAAAATACATGTTTGTGTCACGAGTCGTAGGTTCCAACTCTTTGAGAGGGATCGGATGCCGTGCAGGAGTCAGGACAACCAGGTTTGACCAATTCAGGGGAATGAAAGTTTATTTTGTCCACAGGGTTTTAAAAAATAAATATATTAAAAGATTAAAAAAAGAAAGGAGAAGAGTCAATAAAAAGCGTCCAGGCACAAATGGTCCACGCTGACATCCTAGTCCAAAGAGCACGCAGTCCAAACCCAGTCCAAGGAGCACACAGTCCAAACAGTCTAAAACACATAAAACAAAATAAAAACAAGATAAAAGTCAATTAAAACCCAAAGCATGCAATAAAATGATCTAAAATGGGTTTGGAAAGGTCTCCTCGGATAGTTAAAAAGGGGAGACGGAGAGGGTACTTAGCTCAGAGAGGGGTGGGTCGCAACCACACCCCTCTGCTGCTGGTCTTCAGCGCGCCCCTCTCCACCTCGCTGTCCCGCTGCTCCCTGGGAAGGCTTTTTGCTGCAGTCCTCCACCACCGGCACCTGAATCCCCGCTGTAGGCCAGAGTCTTCGCAAGGGATCCACATGCACGCACGCCGCAGCTGGTGCTTGCAGACCCAGCTGCAACCACCATCTCACGCAAACCCTCACATCCTGTTTTATCCAGAGCTCTGTACACGTAGTTAACATGCTGTATGGGGCTCATATTTTGCTATTTTTGGCACTTGTTTTTGTCAGCCTACCTCCCCAACGACCCCCAACAAGCCGTTGGTCCCCCTGTACTGGGCTTCTGGTGTCACCACCAAACCAGACCCCTCTGTGGTCAACAAGCACATCCGGAAGGTCGTGGATGTAAGAAACGCTTCAAGTTTACTTTTCAAATCTAAGGCAGACGTTTCATTTTTGGGTAACAATTTCTTTTGTTCCTCTTTTCACAGTCCGTGTTCAGGAACTACGACCACGACCACGATGGTTACATCTCTCAGGAAGACTTTGAAAACATTGCTGCAAACTTCCCATTTCTGGACTCCTTCTGTGTTTTGGACAAAGATCAGTGAGTGCAAGTCCCTCTTTCTCTTTCAAACAGCTTCATGTGTTCGGCCGCCCTGAAACACAGACGGTGAAGGAGCTTCACAGAGGTGGGAACAAAACAACAGCAACAACATGTAGAAACATTCCCCCCAAAAAAGGAAAAAAAAAAGTATTTCAACCAGTTTTATTATTTTTATTATAAATAATGTTAAAACAGAAGTTAGTTTAGCTGAGGTGCTATTACTAATGTAAAGCTGTTGCAAAAGAGAAAGTAGAAATTTCTGAAAAACAAATATACACTACTAATATATGGAGTTTATGCTCAATAGGAGATCAAATATACATCGACAAACTTAGACTTCAAAACAACATTCATTCATTCATCTTCTTGTCCGCTTTGTCTAAATATTCTCTAAACAGTTTTTTTTTACTTCAATATTGATTTGTGTCCATTGACATGAAAACAGCTGGATTTTGGCTAAGATCTGAGCGCCGATGCCCCAATGGGCCAGCATACATAATATGGGGGCAAAGCAAATAATTTGAGGGGTTCAAGATTTTGTTTAAGATATTGTTCTGTTATTTTTGAAATGCTTAAAAAATTATTCTAATATTGTCTAAAAAATTGGTGGTGGTAGCACCACCCCTGGCTTTAGCACCTTCCTTGAACGCCCAAAGTACTTTACGTTCACAGTCCCATTCATCCATTCACACATTCACACATGGATGGCGGTTCCACTGCCAAATACTGGCGCCAGCCTTCCACCAGAGGCAATGTTAATGTCTTGCCCAAGGACACTATGACACATGGGCAGGCAAGGCATCAACCGAACCTCCAATATTCTGATCAGAAGTTGACCTGCCTAACTGCATCACAGCCGCCCCATAAAAGTAGATCTATTTAACCCTTGTGCTATCCTAGGCATGTTTACATTAAAAGTGGAAAATCTTATCGATTTTCCAAATAAAAGATTTCCAGGACTAAAGAAAAAAAAATACGGGTATAATTTATTAGTTCTTCCGTGGCTCAGTGGCAATTGATCCACAGACTGGCACTGGTCCGCAGCCCCGTGGTTGGGGAGCACGGTCTGAGCTGACACTGTTCCGAACCAGAAAACAGATTTTCTTTATTCTCATTCAAAATTTAGTGAGGACATCTGTGAAGACACTCCTCCATTGTTTGCTCAAGCTTCCTCAGGGATGGATTAATCAGCAAGGATGAAATGATGGCGTACTTCCTCCGGGCCAACCCGCTGCTGCAGAGTAAGATGGGACCAGGATTCATCCACAACTTCCAGGAGATGACCTACCTGAAGCCCACTTTCTGTGATCACTGTGCAGGATTTGTGCGTGTCTGCAGTTCATGATTTTCACTTTTTTAAACTTAAATCTTTAAAGATTGATAAAATGGCAAAATGCCATCAGATATAATAGTTTAGACAGCTTTTTACAATGGAAACTGTGCTGAAGTTATTTTTATGTATTTCTTTCTCATATAATCTCAGCTGTGGGGGATCATCAAGCAAGGATACAAGTGCAAAGGTACATTTTCATTCATCTGAAAAACAGAAAAACAATCACCTCAAACTTCATGTTTTGTGTCCTCAAACGTTGAGAGCAAAAATACGTAGTGCTTCTGTCGTGGCCTCATGCTGTTTCTATAATGTCATTTTTCATGTTTTGACATCTGAAATCAAAGAGCGATCTACTTCATCTGTGTTTGTGTTGCAGACTGTGGCGTGAACTGTCATAAACAATGCCGGGAGCTGCTGGTTCTGGCCTGCAGGAAACTGATTCGCTCCGGATCCATGAGCAGCGTCTCTCTGGCCAGACTGAGTCACAGCTCGCTGCCCAGCAGTCCCTCAGTGCCCACATGTAAAGGTCATCCTCACTTCCCAATCACATGTGGTCTGCACAAATCCCTTACGCCTGAAATTCAATCAAACTGCCTTAAACTCTTTCTAATTTGGGTCATTAAGAGAATTTGGTTTATGAGTTATAGAATTTAAAAGTGCCAGATAGTCTCTATGAACATGTTTTTTGTATTTTTTCATACAGTATACGTTTGTTTGATTTCTAATAATCATCAGAGGGAGATGATGAAGAAAATCTGAGAATGTAGCCAAAGAATGTCCAAAGAGAACTTTCCACAAAGATCTGCATCAATAGTTGCACATATTGTCTTAAGCTTGGTTTCCACTGAGCGGTCTGGTCCAGTACAGTTCAGTCTGGTCTGATATTTCCACTGTAAAAGGAACCAGTTAAACTGTACTGACCCGTACCTCTTGAGGGCCCCCATCTGTTGTAGGTCCATAAAAAAAATGGAACGAGACGGTTGAGGCAGAGCCACTGTTGCCCCCGTTGATTGGCAAAAAGTGAGGATGACATTAGAACTCTAGCAGCTCAATCTTTATTCAAGCAACATTAAATTCCTGTTTAACACAGTGTATCAAAATTAAAGTAAAGAAAAGACGAGCTGAGAAGAAACACTCGGCAAAATTACCTGGACCATACTGTACCACTCCTTACCGGGCCGTACTGAACCAGATCGCTCAGGAAAAATAATGCTAAATGGTCTTCCTGTCCCTTTTTCTTCAGACGATGACGATGTGTTCGAGTTCCCTGCTGTCCCCTCTGCTGTTCCAGCTTTGGACATCCCGTCACATCCGTCCATCACCCTGATGACCGGCTCAGCCCAGAGAATTTCTGTGCGCCTGCAGAGGGCCACCATCACCCAGGCCACCCAGACCGAGCCTCTGTGGGCCGAGCTCAGCTGGGAGGGCACAGAGAACGGCTCGCACACTTTTCCGAAAATGAAATACAGAACTCACAGAAAAGCATCAAAAAGTAAAGGTTTAGCCTGCTGGGAGAACCTGAAAGTTCAGCACCGACCCGTTTCCTCTGAATGCAGCTCAGAGTCCACCCAGAACGGGACGCCACACCTAAAGAAGGTAACCAAACAGCACCGCTGCCACAACCAGATTCTTTAAAGTCTACACTGAAGAAAATGGTATTTTGGAGGTTTTATCTGGTTCTTGTGACATTTTTCTGATGATGAAGAACATGGATAAAGAACAAAAAAATAAGCTTAAAATTCCCTTTCTGAGTATTTCTTTATTTAAATCATTGTGAAACAGGAGCTGATGCAAAAATGCATTTTGAAGAAAAAGAACTTTGTGATTGTAGCCCGGTCTTTCTACGTCCACACGCGGCCCCTCCTCCTTGGAGCCCGATGTACTGCGGGTGGCCGTGTTTGTAGGAAGAAGAGGCACCAGAGGCATACAATCTGTGGCAGACCTTGTTGCTCTTTATTTTCTTATAACAACACAGAGGAAACTGAACATTAGAAAATCAATAATTGTAAAAACTCACAGGACAAAATGGCTATGCTGCTTACCTTATAACAACACAGAGGAAACTGAGCAGAAAGAGGAAGCCCGCCAAGATTGCAGGAGAGCTACAGCGTCCCCAGAGGGTGAAAAAGGAACATGAAGGTGCAACAGCACCACCCGCAGGCGAAACAAGGAAGTGTCCCCTACATGATGTAGAAAACCGTTATGTTAAAACCCCTGAATTAGTGGCTCTTTTAGAGGAATGGGGATGGTAGGGAGAATTTCAGGCAAAAAAAAAAAAAATAAAGTTTTTCTTTTTGCCCCTTTAGGACAGCTGACTTAGCTGCAACAAGAGCTGGTTCTGTACGACCGGAACCAGAACAAGGAGGTTCTTCTCACTGAGGAAGGCTCTAAGCTGCTGGAAGTCGCCCTTCGGTGACCTCAGGTTACCTAGTAGACATGGTGGACATGCAGCTCGGTGGTTGAGGAACGACTGCTGTACGGCACACGGATGGAGCGCCACAAAACATGGACTCTGGTGCAGCAATTAAACAGGATGCAATTGTGCATAAGATCCAGCTCAGAGGATTGTTCCAAAGGAACTAACTTTCAAATCCAGCTGGGATAAGAGGTGAAAGTGGTAAAAAGAGGAACTGAAACGAAAACTTTGGTCCAACAGGAAAATGATCAAAGTTTTGTTTTGTAAATATTTGCATGTGGAGCTGACAGAGGAAACAGCAATCAACTGAAAAATCCATCAATAAAAACTGAAATCAATGAAAAGGTTTATATCGGTTGCCCCTAAAAACCAGAATATTTACAGGTGAGGAGTTCCTCAGGCTCACGAATGAACTGTTCTGCATTTATTTTCAGCAAAATTTGTCAGCTGATTTAAAAATGTAAAATATAAATCAGCTAAATGTGTTAAAGGTCACATTTTGAGGGAACTCACATCTACTGCTTCATCCAGAATTCACCAGGTTATCTGGGAAATGCATTTACTCCATGAGACACACCGCACATACATGTATTCTAAAAACATACAAACACCCAAAAGAGGCTTACAAAAAGCAAAAGCAAAACAGGCCAAGAAGTCTTTAGCTTGGTATTGGTGAGAGGACCATACAAGCAAAACAGCTCAGACATTACCAGGACCAACAATTGGACCAATCGTTACTCCTGAAATTGTGTATCTGGTTGTTTTCTCCATCTAATAATGAAGTATCTCTTGTGTTCCTTCAGTCTTTCCCGTGTGGAAAAATACAGCACAGCCAGAACCACTGAAACAGAAAACATTACCAATGAGAAGGCAGAAAAACACAGATGCTTGTATTTTAATACGGTTAAAAAACAATGAAAAGACAATAAAAACGAGGATCCCCATCTGACCCATCCATCTATAGTCTTTTTACCTCTTTGATCCTCCATTCATCCTCTAACTTCAACATCAACCAACACTTATTTACTCAAAAACAACCTTCTAACATCTAACATGAGTTGTTCCTCTGATGGATTCCCCCCTGATCCTCCCCCCCTCATCACTCCCAGAGAGAACCTGAACATCTTCATCTGTGACCTTCAACTCTGCCCTCTGTTTCTCTCTCAGTCTCTAAACCAGCAACATGCTGCTCACACCACAGTCTGATACATTTTTCCTTTCATTCTTGATGATTGTGGTTTGTCACACAGCACACCTCAAACCCTGCTCCTCCCACCCCAGCTTGTTTGCACAGACACCTATTTGCCTCTGTGATGGAATTCTCCGTCACTTCATATTAAAACTGTGTAGATCTATATAAATCTGCCTCTTTACCACATTCTCTGTTTCTCTGACCATAGTAGCCCAATCATGATCCTCGAGATCTACCACCCTGTCAGTTTTCCAGATCTCTCTGCACTCTTTAGCTGACTGAAATGCCTCCTTATTCTAATTGACAGGAAACCCCTCATCCAAGATTTTTTTTTTCTCAAAAGACATAAGCTGAAAAATGGTTAATTTAACGAAATATCTTTCCATCCTAAAAAAAATAAAAATAAAAAAATCAACCATTTCTAAAACTTACTTGATAAGAGAAGGGTTCCTCCAACTACTCCCCAGATGATCTGATCCTTCACACTCCAACCATTCCTCAGTGGACCACACACTCTTTCGTTTTCCACACAGCTGCACACTTTAACTTGTATGAAGCAGTCCTGCTCCAAACCACCAGTGTCTGAAACTCTCAGGATCACTGGGTAAGTTCCACTCAACTCATTGGATTTTAAAACCAGTTCAACTCCAGTTCCTGCAAAGATAGAAAATAAAATTTTAGTCTGAAATGTGTCCATCCATTTATCCTTACGTTGTCTTTGAGCACAATAAAATAATCTTAAAATAATGAATTCATAATTCTAATTTTAAGATAAACAGGAATCATATTATAACTGCAAAAAGAGTGATCGACTTGACATTTTACACAAGGCTCAATCATAAAGCAAAAACAAAAAGGGCTTTTTCCAAAAACAAATCTTTGCTGCATTTCTTTGCAAAATGTCAAGAAAAATCCTCTGGTCCAGATCGAGTCCTGAACCATGCAGACTATCTTAAACCAGACATTTCTGCTTCCAAAGCGTGTAAAAAATATGTGACTAATGGTGCGTTCACACTGAACGCAGCACTCGCAGCATTGGCATAAAGTTTCAATGTCAAGTCAATGTAACGATGTGATCTGATGCAGCGCAATTGAGGCATTGGGCGCAGCACGTCAACCAATCAGGGACTCAGCTGTGGGAACATGATGTTTTCAGTGACTAAATCAAAGGGTAGAAATAAATGTTCAATATGGCTGCTCGATGCGAGAATTTTCATCCTGAACTTCCGTCCATTTTTCCAGCCCAAGAGGGTCTCGGAGTTAACCGCAAACTGTGCGGATACTGTTGGGCGAAGGCAGGATACACACTGGACAGATCGCCAACATGGCACAGCCGCCCAGTGGACAGCTTAGCAAGCTAGTGAGCTCCGATCCCCGGGTTCTGGCAGAGCTAACAGTACTAATGCTAATGTTTTTAGCACATGCTTACGTGCGACCAGCTCTAACACTGATGGGCATTCATGTTGGCAACACGTTATAGGTGAGAAAAGATCACTGCATTGTTTCATGTATTTTATGTGAATCCAAAGCTAAAACTCGCAGTATTCAATGAAGTCCTGTTAGCTGGCGCGCAGCTAGAGCATGAAGCGCTGCTGCAGCTGTGGTCGTGATCAGGAACCATTTGGAACACGAACCGGAACCGTAATCCTAACCTTAAACTTTCCTCCGGGTCCGTGCAGCCAAGAAAAAAACTTCAGAACTGACTGCAGTATTTACAAAATTACTTGTGAATACCGTTGTCACTTTTCATTTGGGCTAATGCTAGCTAGCATGAAATACACGTATGATTATCGCTGTCTTTGTCTTTATGACCCGTTAGTTCTGTTTCAGTTACTCCACAGCCGAGTGTTTTTTAAACTTGTGTAAATGTAATTTTCAGTGTCAGGTAGAATCAGTCTGAGACGTGATTCCTTTCCTACGTCTTAACAGAGGCGAGGTTATCGTTAGCGCACGCCGCTATCGCTCCATGAAGAAGGCAGAAGCTCCTCATCATCAGCTGAGTACGATCAGTAATACGAAAGTCACTTTGAAGTTCGTTTACACATACAATGTTCTGTTGAACAGGTTTTAAATGTTCTAACAGAGCTACGTTTCATCCCAAGAAGTCACATGATCATACAGTACATGATAGCGTTTTGTGAGCGTGGGGTGTTTTGTGTTTCATGAAGGCGAACTTTGACATTTTGGATGCCATTGTGTATACATATAATCATAAACTATCATACAATGTAAGAAATAACGAAAATAAACCAATACCAGGGAAAGTACACAGAGATTTGCCAAGACCACGCATATAGTTAGCCACAGCTGGAAGAGAGTAAGGAGTCGTATTCGAAACCGGAAATACGTCACACAGCTCCGTTCATAGAGTCCATCGATGTCTGTGACGTTTTCCAGCAGACGTGGAGCTTGGTAGCGTTACATAAATCTTCATCAGATTAGCTAATTGTTTTCATCCTAATGCTATTTTTCTATGAAAGTTTGAAAAGTGAGAGTAAAAAATGAGAGAAAAGAG
>NC_050526.1:30835333-30836315 GCF_002922805.2 Oryzias melastigma
CACAGCTCCGTGTATAGAGTCCAAACACCCTCAGACTTAGTTTCTTTTCGTGTATGAAAACACTTTCTATTTGAGTCTTATGAAAACAGACATACTGTCGGTGTTCATCTGAGCACTCCAGTTGGGTTTGGATACTTCATCGACCATCATGTTGTATGGAGCAGAATGATGCGGTCCATCTTTGTCTGCTACAGTCAACAGCACAGGAGTTGAGTCATCTCTGCAAACCTGGAAAACAAAAGTCCTTTAGGCTTCAATGTGGGATCATTCTCTGACAGTTTACATTTCTGCCTCATAGCTCATCAAATTAAAACAAATACGTTGTGTATGTTTGTGTGCCGAAGACATTTCACAGTGTCTCAAAGCCGTTTCACAGCAGATGTGCATCAGACAAAAAGGAACACAAACACTTGCTTGGCTCTAAACAAACACACACCGTAATGTTACGCTCCACGAAGAATGGAGGGTTATCATTGACGTCTTCAAGTGTAATGGACAGGGTTCCAGTTCCTGTGGCTGGGACTACATCTGGAAAGATAACAGCCATAAATCAGTGAAGAAGCTGCATAAGCTTTTTTAATCTCAGGGAAGACTCATTGTTTTTTGTATTCAATAAAAATTCAAGATTCCTTTTTCTACAGGCATTTTTCAAACTTTTAATTATCCAAGGTTTTGATGTAAGATTTTTTTCATACACATTTTCAGTGGACAGTAGAAATCATAAATTCTCATGAAGATATCCAATACAATTTTAAAAGAATCATTGAAATTGATTTCTTGCCAGTCATATTGAAACAAAAAGATATTTAATTGCTTCAATTGCAGAGTGTTTTTTTCCCTAAATAAATACTCGTTTGCATAAAATTTCAATTCCTACAAAAATAGGAAGATGACCGCTACGGCGGACGACGGCCCACTGTTCGGCAAGCAGCGACTACCGAGCCCGGAAAGCCCTCCTAACCCGGACCGCTTTTCCCGGTGA
>NC_050526.1:30839955-30846974 GCF_002922805.2 Oryzias melastigma
AAATCTGTGAAAACACAAATACACATAAATGTATAAATAGAGAAATATAAAAGACAAACACAAATGAAGACACAAAAATGTACACACTCAGACACACACAGACATAAATACACACAAATGTACACACAGACACACATGCACAAATGCATTCATAGACACATATGGAGACACAAATACACACACAGAAGAATAAAAACACACATGTATTCACATGGTTGCTGCTCACTCTGTGTTCTGAGGCTCCACCCACTATCACACCTGTAGTGCTGTGTGTGGATAGATCAGAGGATTGTGTAACAATAATTTGTGAGTGTGGATGTTTGTGCGTCTAATTCTGGGCTCAACTAAAGTGATTATTTTCCTGTTTCTGTCTGAAATACTTTAAATGATTCTGTTTAAATAAACACTTATTATCAACCTATCGTTGTTTATTGTTCTGCCGTCGTCTGCAGTAACAAGCAGTCGTCTGCCTGCAGTTGTTTGCCTGCAGTCGTCTGCCTGCAGTCGTCTGCCTGCAGTCGTCTGCAGCAACATGCAGTCGTCTGCAGTAACGTGGAGTCGTCTGCAGTAACGTGGAGTCGTCTGCAGTAACGTGGAGTCGTCTGCAGTAACGTGCAGTCGTCTGCAGTAACGTGCAGTCGTCTGCAGTAACGTGCAGTCGTCTGCCTGCAGTCGTCTGCAGTAACGTGCAGTCGTCTGCCTGCAGTCGTCTGCAGTAACGTGCAGTCGTCTGCAGTAACATGCAGTCGTCTGCCTGCAGTCGTCAGCAGTAACGTGCAGTCGTCTGCCTGCAGTCGTCTGCAGTAACGTGCAGTCGTCTGCAGTAACGTGCAGTCGTCTGCAGTAACGTGCAGTCGTCTGCCTGCAGCTCGTGGTCAGTCTCTTTTCTCCTCTGTTCTTCGCTGGAATCAGCAGGAATGTTTCACAGAAAAAGGTCAAAGGAGATTTTCAGTAAATTAGCAGCTGAAATTTTTCATTGAAGCCTCACAGGAAACATTTCTCAGGTGAAGGCTGGGCAGACAGTTTACCGGATGAAACAGGAGAAAGACATTCACGCTGGTTAAAGGCTGAAGGCCGTGTTCCAAAGGAAGAATTCACTCTCAATCTCCTGCTTTTGTCTCTCAGGTCCCGACTTCAGCCGCTTCACGCTGGACAGTGACGGCGTCTGCGTTGGTTATCCGTTCAGACCTGGATGCTCGTGTTACTTCTGATTCTGTCTTTTTCTCTGTGGTTCTGGGGGTAAACTTTTCTGTTTTGATTGCAAAAGGCAGCTTTCACCACTAGATGTCAGTAGATCTCTCCATGAATGTCTGGACGTTTCTGCTGACATTCACTCTCACTGATGCCGAACCTGAGGAGATGTTCAGTGTGAGATGACCATTGTTCACGTCTTCAGGTCTGGAGTTTCGGTGGTTTTACTCTTGAAAAAAAATGTTTCCATCGATGCTGTAGAAAACCTTTTTCAATGACGCTTCGTCACTTTCTGCTAAATATTCTCTGGATTTCAGTCAAAAAGAGAAACATCAGGTTCTGACTGACGATGTTTTGCTCAAGAGCACAAATGCAGGTCTGCAGTGAAGTGCTTGATGAAGACAGGACGGCTCAACGCGGGATTCTGAAATCTTTGAAACCAGCCTTAAAGGGTTAAATAAGAAGAGACGGAGGAATGAAAACGCTGCAGCAGAAGAAATCAGAGAAATGTGAAAAATCTACGAGGAGGATTTCAGAATGTGTCAGTCTGTGTGCACGTGTGTGTGCACGTGGGGGTGGGCATGGATGTGTGTGTGCACGTGCGTGTGGCCGTGGATGTGTGTGTGCACGTGCGTGTGGGCGTGGATGTGTGTGTGCACCTGTGTGTAAGTCAGCTGAAGTTTAACAGGCATAAAAATGGCGTAAAGTTTGTGTTTTTGTTCTAAATCAAAAAGAGGATTTTCTTCTTTCTCTGCAGAGAAACTGAAGATAAAAAAGAAATTCTTCAGTTGTGTGAAGATCTGTGATGTTTGTTCTTCACTGAGTGAAGGACTGAGGTCGAGGACGAGAGCTCCTCCTCTAGAGAAACACAACAATCAACTTTACAAACTCCTCTGAATGAAAGCTGTTAAAAGACTTCAGACTTCTCATTTATTTCTGCTGCTGAATCATAATTATTAAAGATAATTCTAAGTTCTGGTGATGATTAAACCCAGAAACCGACCCGATTAAACAGCTTTTGCAGCAGCTCTGAGGATCCTCAGAACTCAAATGTTTGGATGAAGGTGCATGAACACACATGCATGAACACACACGTGTTTTCTGGATCAGAACATCTGATGAACTGAATCAGGACGAAGTGGACAAACCCTGATTGTTGGTGGATGACGGGGAGTGAGGCGGTCTCTGTTCTGGTCCTGAGACCGTTTCAGAACAGCGCTGAGTGAGACCTCGTCCTCTGCAAACTGCCCGGTGTGTGAATGTTCTGACTCTGGTTTGTGTTTCCTCTAAGCAGAACCTGTCAGAATCTTTATTTTTTCAGACCTCAGAGTCCAGGTGTGTGCTGTGGTGCAGCGTCCAGCCTCTAAGTCCTTCCTGGATCCTAAAAGTAACTTTGTGTTAATGATGAAGGAAACAGGATTTACCCCCTCCCCACAGGACCATTCCTGATCCAACAATAAGGAGACAAAAGGACGTGCACGTGTATCTGTGCACGTGTATCTGTGCATGTGTGAATCAGTGACTGAGGTGGGCTCAGGTGTCCCCTCCCTCAAACATCAACAGAGCCATCTGTTTGTGTCTGCTGGCGGCTAAACAAACAGTCTTACCTGGACAGGTAACCTGAGAGGAGACCACCTCAGACCCCCCCCACACACACACACACCTTGTTTCCTGTCTGAATCACAAGCCTCAACCGGCAGCAGAGGCATGTTTGTGTGTTTCTGACAGGGGGGGGGGCACAGGTGTGAATACCTGGATGGACAGGTAACCTGTTGCTGCTGTGAAAGACAAAGAAAGTTTAGCAGCTTAGAGGTTGTTTTTATGAGGAATTCAGTTTGGGTGTTGGGGGGGAGTCCAGGTGGAGACCCCCAGAGGTCATTCTGCTCAGGCTCGGCAGTTAGAAAGTTCCTGACCCTGTCAGACATTTGTTCTTTCAGCTCTTTGTCAGACATTTGTTCTTCATGGAGCTCTTTGTCAGACATTTGTTCTTTCAGCTCTTTGTCAGACATTTGTTCTTCATGAAGCTCTTTGTCAGAAATTTGTTCTTCATGGAGCTCTTTGTCAGACATTTGTTCTTCATGGAGCTCTTTGTCAGACATTTGTTCTTCATGGAGCTCTTTGTCAGACATTTGTTCTTCAGTTCTTTGTCAGACATTTGTTCTTCATGGAGCTCTTTGTCAGACATTTGTTCTTCAGTTCTTTGTCAGACATTTGTTCTTCAGTTCTTTGTCAGACATTTGTTCTTCAGTTCTTTGTCAGACATTTGTTCTTGCTCTCTGCCCTGAAAACTGCAACAGATGAGGTGCAGCCAATGCACGACTCCCTCTTTTTCCCTCCAGACGATAGTTTTTTTCTTCACCAAAACTGAAACTTTGTAAAATTCAGAAGAAAAGTTCTTTAAGCCGTCTAGTTTGGTCAGCTGGTCGTTGAGTTTGTTGTATTTTTTTACTGAGGTCAATAAGAAAGAAGCTAAAATGTATGAGAACATTTCACTGAATTTTCTGAACTCTCCCAAGTTTCCTCGTAAACTTTTGCATAAATTATAATGAAAAACGTCCATATTTGTGTTATAAATTTTAACCTTTACTAATCCAGGCTAAAACATTTTTCAATAATCTTGTTTCGGCAGTGTCCATGGAAATGCTGAACCACGTGATTCTGTCATTTCAGATGGAACACGTTTTCTGTTCCATCGTTTCTGATTTACCAGAACATTCATTTTTCAAAGTCTGTTCTTGTGAAAGGTTCTGTCCAGAGGGTTCTGGGGATGCTGTTCTGGGTCAACAATAAAGCAGCGCTGGGGTGCAGCGTCTGTGTGAGAACAGCTGGGAATAGTTCCTGTCAACCAGAGAGAGATTGATGGAGAGCCTGAAGTGTTCCCTTACTGCAGATCTGCTATTTGGTTCAGCCAGTTTAATATCTACCAGGACAAACAACTCTGGACCAAATACTAGACATAAAATATCATTTAAACAAAGGGGTGATTAAAACAATTACAGTTCATAACTAAACATGAATTCTCCTTCTGTTTCTATGATTAAATCCCACTGAGATGACGGTCAGCCTAATAACCTCTGGAGACTGAGTCTTCTCATAATTCTCCAGACCAAAAGTTTTACCTCCTTCACATCACTGAGGAGAATTTGGTCAAATGTCTCTCAGATACGGACTCAGTGTGTAACCATAGTGAAGTCACTTTTAGACAGACCGTCTCAACCTTCACGTTTACTGTCGTCTGCATTGAGACTCTCAAAGTAAACATTAAACTTTGCTGCACTCTTGAGGGATTCTTCTTAATCTAACTCACTAAACACTTTAAAATAACATTTGCTTCCTTAATTGTCCTTATACTTTTGTGGTGGATGAGACTCCTCCCAAACCGGAGCGTCGATCTCATGAAATGTTTCCATTCAAAAAAATATGATACACGTCATCAGACTTCCTGACAGAAGCAGAACCAATCAGATTGAGCGCCGTACGGCAGGACAGTAAAGTCAGTTAAGGCAAAGTCACCGGTGGATTGACCCGGCTGATCCAGAACTCTTATGAGGGAACGTCCTGCCGGGTTGTCCACGGGGAACAACTGACCAGACGCTTTGACATAAGGGCTGGGGTACGTCAGGAATGCCTCTTATCGCCGTTTCCATCCATCTTTACCATCAACTGGGTGATGAGGCAGATTGTAAAAGAGACCAGCATGCAACAGACCCCTGGTCTCAGCTAGACGAGCTGGACCTCACCGACCACGTCGCCCAACTCTCACACAGCCGACATCAGATGCAGGACAAAACATCCAGACCTTCATCATTCTGTTCTAAAGTTGGCCTCAGTTTCCAGCCCTGAAGACCAAGATCCTGAAGATCAACTCTCCCATCACAGAGCTGTGAGGCACGGCGGTGAATCCCTAGAAGAAGTCGAGTCTTTCACGTTTCTACAGGGTGAATCTACAGGAAGGACCAGACACAGACGTAGAACTTGTGTCGGAGAGGCGAGAGTGTCCTTCACCAGAACATCTGGAGACCACATCTCATCACTACTAAGATTCCCCTGTTCAAGTCCAGTCTGTCCTACGGAGAACAACCAAAACCACCATTAAGAGAATACAAACGTTCATCAATGTTCCTGAGAAGATCCTCAAGATCCGCCGACCTGAAACCATCAGCAACAAGGACTGTGAGCAAACAAGGCCAGTCGATGGAGAGGTGGAGATGAGGTCAGCCAGGTCACTCTGAGAAAACCAACATCCAACCCAGCCAGCAAGGCCAAGTGGCCTCATGGTTCAAAGGGGGGCAGAAAATGTGGGCCCCAAAGGGGTTTGTCCACAGTTCCTGTGGTGGCCCTCATTGGCTCTCATTGGCTCTCATTGGCTCTGCTGCTCAGGGACTGGGAGCCCATTGGGTGACCCCACTGGCTCTGCCGGCCATCGGGCGGCCACGCTCAACGTCCATTTGAGCCACTGTGGGTAAACACTGGTGGGGTCACCATGGGAACTGGGGCCCATGTTTTCTGCCCCCCTTTAAGAACTAAAGGTTATTTTGTTATTATGGTACCGGTCCAGTCCACTTGAGATCCGACGGGTTGAATGAGTTTGACACCCTGATTTAAACCACATGGGGGCTCCTTGGCCTTCCTGACTGGGGCAGAATTACTCACCAGACTCTGACGTGGAAGACCATGGAGGGGGAGGAGCCTGGAGGTTGACGTCAAGCAGACCTGGAAAGAGCTAGAAAGGACAGTCCAGGAGGGAAGACGACGATGATGATGATGATGAAGGGCTCTGCCCCCCCCCCCCCATGGGGTACAAAGGAAACGACTCTTTGAGATACACATCATCTCTCAGTCACGCCTTTCTTTCAGTTTTTTTAATCTTTTCTTTTTTCCCTCCTGATGGTGGTGTTTGGGGGGGGGGGGTGATATCTTCTGTATCTTCTAATCTAATCTAATCTAATCTAATGATGTCAAACCATAAATCATCATCAGACATTCATGTGTTTATGGTTCCTGTACGTCTGAAGATCCTCCAGCAGATCCAGAGTTCTGCAGAGCTCAGTGGTGACGCTGTGAGTTGTTTTTTATCCATAATTTCTGTTTTTAATAAAGGTGGGAGCAAATGTGTGTGTGTGTGTGGGGGGGGGTCCACCTCTGACAGCTCGTGTCATGTGACCACACATCCTTCAGCGCCACACGGCTCCATCGTGGTCCAGTCAAGGGCGAGTCTCTTCAGCTGCACTTTAATCAAAGTAAAAATGCGTTTCAATTTAGGCAGGAATGTTTGAACGCTTCAGTCTGCGTCCGTCTGCCAGAACCTTCCGTCCAAACACAGAACCAGAACTGCAGGAGAGACCGGATCGCTCCTGCAGGAGGAACCGTCTGGATGGATGAAGCAGAGAGAGGCTGAGGATGATTTAGAGCAGGGGTGTCAAACTCAAGTCCTCGAGGGCCGACGTCCTACTGGTTTTCCAGAAATCCTGCCTCATCTGCTGCTGATTAGCTGATCAGGTGTGTTTGGCCAATAGGGAGCTTCAAAGGCAGGTTGGTTGGAAAACATGTAGGACACCGGCCCTCGAGGCCTGGAGTTCGACACCTGTGATTTGGAGGAACACTGATGAAGGTTCTGGTTCAACGAGACTCAAACAGAACTGAAGTGTTGACATCAAAATAAACAAGATTCTGTAAACAGAACTGATCATCATCGGGAGGACGGGTCTGTTCAACACTGCAGCTGCAGGGTTCTGCTGGGTTCTGCTGGGTTCTGTTGGGTTCTGTAGCAGAAGAAGACCTGATCAGGTGGTGCGTTTAGGGAACAGGATCACTCCTCCTCCTCCTCT
>NC_050526.1:30848075-30855765 GCF_002922805.2 Oryzias melastigma
ACCCGAGGGGACCCGAACCACACATGACGACTGGGAGGGAGAATCTGTAGAAATGAACCGATGGAGAACTCCAACCTCTTCCCTCCTCAACGTCTGACTCGTTTGAAAGTCCAGATGTTTGTGGACGTTCTCCTTCCAGAAAGTTCCTGTTGTGTCTCATCGGAACATCAGTCCAGATGATCCTCTGGGTTCTTGTTGCTGTTTCTCCTTCAACTCCGTCCAAAAGTCTCTCTCTGACTGTTGGATCATGAACTTTGACCTGAACTGGTCCTCTAAGGCCTGACCTTCACTCCCTCTCCTCTTCCTTTCATGACCTCCTGGATGAATCCTTCTCATGTTCCTGGCTCACTTTGGTCTCTCCCATGAAGGTTCTCCTCTGATCCGTGTTCTCCATGATGGATGAAGGATCTCTGTAATCTGGATGAAGGTCTGTCTGATGGTTTCTGAGGTCTCCAGCCCTCCTACATGTTCTCTGACCAAAGCTCCTTATTGGCTGAACACACCTGATCCAGGTAATCAGCAGCAGATGAGGCGGGGTATCTGGGAAACCAGCAGGAGCCCCCCCCAGGTCTGGAGTCTGAGAATCCAGATCTGGATCCAGATCTCTCAGTAACTCCACTGGACTTTTTGAAGTTTGTATCAAAACGACGTTCCTCTGATCGTCTGAGAAGCTTGAGGGACTTTGAGGATCAGCAGCTCTGAAGGTCAAATCCCGCCGTCGTCTCCTGACGTGAGTCCGTCCTCCTGTGAACATAAAGTTCAACACAGCAGAGTGGGTGGTTTGGTTCTGCTGTTTGCATTAGAGTGCACTGATCCCGCCTGGCTGAAGATTAACGGATATTGATTCTACTTGACCTTTCAGGTTTTTGGTTGTTCTCAAACCCATCATGAAATCTTCCCTGTTCCTCTGGGATCAGCCTGAAACTCCAGGATTTCTACAGTCGGCTCTTCATCCTGGATCTGCAGCTTGAGCGGGAATCTCTGGATTCTTCTCAGTAGAGAATTCTAGATCTCTAGAGACGGCTGACGGGATCTCAGCTGATCCAAATCCTCCTGGAACAGTCCTGATTGAATGCAGTGATGGGAAATCTGCATCCAGCACTTTGGATTGTTCCCAAATCTCCTGTAAACAGGGATTTTGACCCGCAGGGCTCCTGCTGTCCCTGTTTGGACAATGATTGACTGATACAGAGCTGCTTCTCCGTCACATTGAAAAGAGCCTAACTTTGGATCTGGAGGGACTTCTGCGAGTTCTCTGAGGATGAGCTGCTGCTGAGAAGATCTCAACATGAACCTCTGCTGGAAAGCTGCTTTCCTGCTGGGAGCCTTCTTCTGTTCTGGTAAGAACTGTCTGAGCTCAGAGGGTCTTCATCAGACTTCTGTCCAAAAGCGTTTCATATCAGGACCGGCTGTGAAGACGAAGACGATTTGGTCCAACAGGATCAGGATTTTAAGAAAAGGAGATGTTTCAGATGTAAATCAGTTTGGGTCAGATTTGATAACAGATTAAACCTCAAAGCTGAATCTTTTCTTCATGATGGATCTGATAGATATTTATGTCAACTATGAATCTCCAGGACTTCCTGATACATTTAGAAACTACACCTTTAGTGTTTCTAGTTGGATCCAAGTCAGTCGATGTAAAGATGTTTGTTTGCAGAGCTGCCCCCCCCCGTCTGACTTAAATCAATCAAAGCAGAATTAGACATGAGTTTGTTGGTTTTGAAGAGAAAACGACGTGTGAAGAAGATTTGGAACTTAAATGAATGACAATTACAATTTTTAAAAAATAAACTTTTTCTCTGACCAATCAAAACTGCTAACATTTTAAAGAAATTCTAAATGCATCCAAAATGTTGAAATCTGATCCCCTTCCAGCCAGCAGCTCCGATGTGGAAGGATACTCCAAAACCGACGGGGCGTGGGTCCTCTCGCTGCACAGGAGACAGTACTCAGTGGACTCTGTGGCCGACTGCGCCGCCAAATGCGACGCTGAGACATCCTTCACATGCAAGTATGTTACTGCACCACGGCTGCAGCTGCCTGTCTGCGGCTGCGTGTCTGCGGCTGTGTGTCTGCAGCTGCCTGTCTGCGGCTGCGTGTCTGCCTGTGCAGTTACACATTTGGGTCTGCACGGCTGCATGTCTGCAGCTGCATGCCTGACATGTCTTTGGTTCTTCAGATCCTTCGCCTACATTGAAAAGGATCAGGAATGTTGGACGGCTGCATCAAACTCCAAAACAGAGCCGGTCCTGCGCAGACGGAGCTCAGCTTTGTATGAAAAAAACGGTAAAAAGTTTATCCGGACCCAATTTTATGACCTGAAGATGTTTCCCTTCTTATCCAAGGGGAATCTCAGTTCTAAACTGTTGTAGTATTTGGATTTTTCATGGTATACTTCTTCACTAAACTGTGTGGTTGTTAGTCTTCAGTCCGAGCTGCAGAAAAGCTCAGCCTTCAGCTGTTTTCATGGTTCTGGGACTAAAATGAAACTCTTATTTCTTTAGAAAAAGGATTTTCTTAAAGACATGCTTCATTTTGTCTCCCCCAGATTATCTTCTGGAATGTGTTAATGGATTAGGAACAGATTACAGAGGAACGAAGGCCAAAACAAAATCAGGAAAAGCGTGTCAGAGATGGGATGCACGATTCCCGCACAGGCCCAAGTATGCCTTCTCCTCTTGGTAAACTCGGTCACAGACGTTCACGTCGCCTCAGCCGTTTCTGTTTGCTGCAGCATTACTCCACAGACCCACCCCCGGGCAGACCTAGACTCAAACTTCTGCAGAAACCCAGATGAGGACAGCGGGGGGCCCTGGTGTTACACCACCGACCCGGACACTCGCTGGGAGCACTGCAATGTTCCGAACTGCAGCGGTGAGTCCAGAGTCCAACAGAGACAGAAATCCTAAAACTTACAGCTGAAATGAACATTTTATTTGACCAATAATCGTCAAAGAAGTTTGAAAACACAAATGAGACACAATAAGAGGTCATTGTTGTTGCTGACAAACATTCTGGAACTGAAATGAGAATAATCAAACAAACATTATCAAGTCCTGAACCTCTAGTCTCTGCATGTGACACTTTGGTCTGATCTGGATCTGTGAGTCCTGAACGATTCTGCACAGACCAGGGACCTCTGGAACCAACAGGTAACTGTTCCTGACCCGGATCCTAGGTAGGAACAATCAACCATCCGTCAAACTTCAGGAGAGACGCAAACATGTTAAATATGTCACCCCTAACCTGAACCTTTCTGATACTACGGCTTTCTGGGTTCCGAATCCCTTGGTTCTGAAACTCTGACTGAAACTGAAACATCAGTATGAGCTGCTCCAGACTGTGCAGGTGCTGTTTGTGTTTCTGCAGAGGACTGCATCCACTGCAATGGGGAGGACTACCGAGGGAAAGCCTCCGTCACCGAGAGCGGCTACACCTGCCAGCGCTGGGACTCGCAGAGCCCTCACAGTCACGGTTACAACCCAGACGCGTCAGTGGCTGAGAAGACCCTCTAAAAAGTAAAACATTCTGGTTTTACAGATGAACCCTAAAGCTGTCTCTGTTCTCTGAAGTCTTCCAGAGAAGTATCTAGAAGAGAACTACTGCAGGAACCCGGACGGAGACCCCCGGCCGTGGTGCTTCACCACCAGCGCGTCCAAACGATGGGACTACTGCGCCATTCCCCGCTGCAGTACGTTCAGCTTCCTCAGTTCCTGAACACATTTATCAGGTTATGAGAACAACCTCCAGAACTGCTGATGGATGTTCAGTAGCTCTGTGCTCACCTGGATCCTCAGACTCGTTTGAAAGGTTTTGGTGTTTCTGCTTCCTCGTCTCTGACCTTTTGGTTTTACAGCCCAGGTGTTTGGTTTTAGTCTGTCCTTCGGACTGTTGGTCCTTCACTGCAAAAAGTAGTCTGTGTAAGTCTTCTACAAGAATACTTAGTAAGGCAGTGTACTTATAGGGAGAGGGAAAAAGGATTATTGTGCTGGCTAAAACAAAGGGAGTTGGAACCTCAGCCAAACATAAAATAAGTCATGGAGACTGCTGACCCAGCATGTCGACCATCGCAGTCAGCAGCTCTCTGCTAAGGGCTGCCTAACCAAATCTACCTAAAGTAAACAAATAAACAAAGCCCACAAATCAACACTACCAAGGTCGGCATGAACCGATATCGACTATGAATTGGATCGTCTGCCACAAATATTGTTGTTACAGTTCTCCTATAAACAGAAACGCCTCGGTCCTTCAGAAAGGATCAGAGACTAACAGAACCTGCATTACTTTTTCTAATGACCGATGTTTCTGTCCTCAGCATCTGAACCCCCCACCATTGTCCCGGAGTTGACCTGTGCCTCTGGGGAGGGGCAGGCGTATCGGGGAACCGTCGGTGTGACTGTGACCGGCAAAGCCTGCCAGAGCTGGTCAGATCAGACGCCACACAAACACAGCCGCACGCCAGAAAACTACCCCTGCAAGTGAGGCTGAAGACCTAACTGCTCCAGCGTTTCCTCTGAGGGAACCAGCCTCTGACCACAGATGCTTTATGGGAGTTATCTCTGCTCTTTTCCTCAGAGGTCTGGACAACAATTACTGCCGTAACCCCGACAATGAAAAGATGCCCTGGTGTTACACCACAGACCCCGAGACTCGCTGGGAGTTCTGCAGAGTGCCGCGGTGCGAGGACTCACCTGATCCAGGTATAGGAGGAGCACAGGAACATCAGGAAGGCAGTGAAGATCACGCATGTCTGAGACGGTCGTGTGGAGAAAAGAGACGCAAAGCCAGGAAAACCTGAGTTCTGATTGACTGTCTCTGCAGACGAAGCGGTGTCCCCCCCCGTGGAAGACAACGACTGTTATGAAGGGAACGGAGGAAGTTATCGAGGAGTAACTTCAGAGACCATCAGTGGGAAGAAATGCCAAATGTGGAGCTCCATGTCTCCACACAGCCACAACAAAACTCCAGATAACTTTCCCGATGCGTAAGTCAGCTCCACACCCCCACTTTGATTATTCATGCTAGGTGGAGCAGTCGCTGCCCCCGTTTGGTCTAATGTTGTGGGACGGACTCGTCTGGGTCTAAAATGTGGTTTTTAGTTGCAGATAAACAAAGAAAAATGAATAAAACTCAAGAAAAACTTTTTAAATTCTGGAATTTTGGTTAATTAAAAACAAGTTTTACCCTAATTTCCTCTGGAGACCATCAATGTGATACTACTGCCATCCATCATCCGTCCATCCATCCATCCATCATCCATCGGGGCGGCCGTGGTGCAGTGGTAGGGCGGTCGACTCCTGATCAGAAGTGAGCGGGTTCAACTCCTGCCTTGCCCGCCCATGTGTCGAAGTGTCCTTGGGCAAGACACTGAACCCCAAATGTCCTCTGGTGGGAGGTTGGCGCCAGAGTTCGGCAGTGGAGCCACCACCAGTGTGTGAATGTGTGAATGGGTCTGTGACAGTGAAGCGCTTTGGACCCTCGAAGGAGGGTAGGAAGAGCTCTACAAGTATACAACATTTACCATTTTATCGGTCATCCGTCCATCCATTCAATCATCCATCCATCCATCCAGCATCCGTCATTCATCTAGAATCCATCCATCCATCCACCCATCATCCATCCATCATTCATCATCCATCCATCAGTCTCTCTGTCCATCCGTCTATCCCAGCTACTGTCAATGGAAATCTTGGTACACATCAGATGTTTATCGTTCTTCTAGCATCCTTGCTACGAGAAAACACAGAAGATGAACCTTTTCCAAGAAATAAAGTTAGATAGCAGACCAGCAGAGAGAAAAGACACCTTATAAAGTTTCTGCAGAACAGAAACATTTCTAGTTTTTGCAGTTTATTAATTTTAGATGAAACCAAAGAACTCTATGATCTGCCTAAAGCAGAGCTAGGAATGTTTTCTGAGAGGCTCAAACCTTCAAAGAAAAACTAGTCCAGTATTGTTATTATTAGTATTACTGTAACATTAGTATTATTATGAGACAGGAAGGAGGAGATTGATTGGCAGCAGATTACAGCCAATCATAGACGTGAACTGCGTCATAGTGAAGGATCACAGGATCTTAATCCATCTGTCCTGAAGGTGGCAGAGATTCAGTCAGATCCAGTGAAGAAGAATTTGTAGTCTGAAGAGTTTGAGGAAGTTTACTGGAGTTAAACTTTCTGAAGGAGGTCTTCTTTTTTCTGCCGGTCTCTCTGCTGGTCTTTGTACCCATGAGGTTTGTTTATTTTCATTCAGGGGCCTCAGGAGGAACTTCTGCCGGAATCCGGATGGGGACAGAGCCCCCTGGTGTTACACCACTGATCCTAAAGTCCGTTGGGAGTACTGCAACCTGAAGAAATGCTCCGAACCAATAAAGACCCCCCAATCCCAGGACTCTCAGTCCCCAGCAGAGAAAGGTCCTCCAGATTCTGACTCTCAGGATGAAGTTCAGCTGCACAGATCCCTCATCTTCATCTTTCTGCTGTTTCAGACTGTAAGATTGGAAACGGAGAGTCTTATCGAGGCCCAACGTCCATCACCATGTCGGGCGTGACCTGCCAGGCGTGGAGCGCCCAGAGTCCCCATGCACACAGCAGCTTCACGCCGCAAACGCACGGTGAAAAGGGTCTGGAGGGCAATGTAGGTGTGCACGAGACCGGCCACAGCCTGGTTCTCCATGTGTGGTTCTAACCCTCTGCTGCTGCTGTCAGAAATGCAGGAACCCGGATGGGGATTCACACGGACCGTGGTGCTACACCACAGACCGCAACAAGAAGTGGGACTACTGCCAGATCCCCGACTGTGGTACCTGGACTCTTCACGGACAACACAACAACACAACACCAGCCATCTGATTTATACACAAGAAAACTGAGAGTCAGACAACAGAGAGGCTTCAGACACAGAAAACAGAACGAGGGCCTAAATGTTTTTACTGCATTCAAATGTAAAAATCCCCCAAAGTTCTGACAGGAAACAGTTTATTTCAGGAAGATGAAAAACTCTTTAAGAACTCAAATTTAACATTGAGACCATCAGACTACAGTGAAATATTCTGCTGGAAAACCGCAGCATCTTTAGAAATGCCTAACACCTGCATGCTGCAGTAACACAGAGTGACCACTAGGGGCAAATCCATCCAGAACTTCAATGATTTCTGACACTTCTGAGAAACATCTGTGCACTCAGACCTTCAGATCTGTTCTGAACATTGCATCCTCTGCTGAACCAGAGACTCTTCTTGTAGTAGAAATAAAAAGTGTTTTATCTCTACTGAGGCCTTCAGCTTCAGTGAACTCATCATCCTCTGATGGATTACTGATTTGTTTTTAGAGGAGGACCTCACATGCGGGACACCAGTTTACAAACCGAGACGCTGCTTTGGACGCATTGTTGGCGGCTGTCAATCGAGACCTCACTCATGGCCGTGGCAAATCAGCCTCCGGACCAGGTGAGCCAATCAGAGCTTTGAACTCCTAGACCTGAAACGTTGATGGTAAAAATGAGTTTGTTCTGAATGTGCCTTCAGAGAAACAAAGACTTTACAAGAATGTTTGAACAGACTGCTCCCTGGTTACAAATGTATGTGCACACGTGTGTGTGTGTGTGTTTGTGTGTGTTTGAATCGCTCTTAGTCCTGCCTGTCCCCAGGAGATACACTATCCTGATAGTGTATTTGTCATGACCCCAA
>NC_050526.1:30856762-30864280 GCF_002922805.2 Oryzias melastigma
ACCCAACAAACCAACGTGCCATCTTCTTTTTTTAAACCCACATAATCTAAAGTCCTACAAAGCTAATAATCTTAGAAAACCCAGATAGACACGAGTCTATCACTAATCAATGTCGACCCAACAAACCAACGTGCCATCTTCTTTTTTTAAACCCACATAATCTAAAGTCCTACAAAGCTAATAATCTTAGAAAACCCAGATAGACACGAGTCTATCACTAATCAATGTCGACCCAACAAACCATCGCACCTCCCTCTTTTTTCAAATACCCATGTATTTAGATCAGTCCTCTTACTGATCTCTGATTGTGCGGTGAAGAGCAGGTCCTTTTTCATTTCCGGTAGGAGCAACAAAAATTCCCAAATTCCAATTTAGAAGAAAATGGAGAACTTGGCTGCTCAATCCTGGTCCTTGAGATCTACCACCCTGCTTGCTGATCACCTGGAACAGGTGTGTTCAGTCAGTCAGAACATAAAAACACCTGAGTCAGGAGATCAGCTAGTAGTAAACCGATGACAACCCCCTATAGACGTGTGGAAGAATTCCAACCTCGTTCAAGTTCCTTCAGTCTCTGCTGGTGAGCTTCCTTCTCAGCTGCAGTCAGGGGTTTCTTCACTGCAGGTTTGGGCTGTTTCAGTCCTTGGAATCTCACTGAAGGAACTTGAGGTTTGTTAACAGCAGGTTTCGGAGGATGAATCTTTCCAAAACTTTTCCATCCCTTTTCGAGTTCCTTGAGCTTCTGCTGGTGAGCTTCCTTTTCAGCTGCAGTCAGGGGCTTCTTCACTGCAGGTTTTGGACGTTTAAATTCTTGGTTTCCAACAGCAGGAACTGATTTGCTAACGTCAGGAACTGGTTTGGTAACAGCAGGTTTCGCAGGCTGAATTTTTCCAAAACACCTCCATCCACGTTCAAGTTCCTTGAGTTTCTGTTGGAGAGCTTCCTTTTCAGCTGCAGTCAGGGGTTTCCTCACTACATGTTTTGGCCGTTTCAGTCCTTGGAATCTCAGTGAAGGAACTTGACGTTTGCGAAAACCTGATTTTGGATGAATCTTTCCAAAACGCCTCCAACCTCGTTCAAGTTTCTTAAGACTCTGCTGGTAAACTTCTTTTTCAGCTGCAGTGAGATGCTTCCTCACTCCACGCTTTGGCCGTTTCAGTCCTTGGAATCTCACTGAGGGAACTTGACGTTTGCAAAAACTTGATTTTGGATGAATCTTTCCAAAATATCTCCAACCTCGTGCAAGTCCCTTGAGTCTCTGCTGTTGAGCTACTTTTTCAGCTGCAGTCAGATGCTTCCTCACTCCACGTTTTGGCCGTTTCAGTCCTTGGAACCTCACTGAGGGAACTTGACGTTTGCGATTACAAGGTTTTGAGTGAATCTTTCCAAAACACCTCCAACCTCGTTCAAGTTCCTTGAGTTTCTGTAGGACAGCTTCCTTTTCAGCTGCAGTCAGGGGCCTTATTACTACATGTTTTGGCCGTTTCAGTCCTTGGAACCTCACTGAAGGAACTTGACGTTTGCAAAAACCTGATTTTGGATGAATCTTTCCAAAATATCTCCAACCTCGTTCAAGTTTCTTGAGATTCTGCTGTTGTGCTACTTTTTCAGCTGCAGTCAGGGGCTTCCTAATTGCAAGTTTTGGCCGTTTCAGTCCTTGGAATCTCACTGAAGGAACTTGACGTTTGCAAAAACCTGATTTTGGATGAATCTTTCCAAAATATCTCCAACCTCGTTCAAGTCCCTTGAGTCTCTGCTGTTGAGCTACTTTTTCAGCTGCAGTCAGATGCTTCTTCACTCCACGTTTTGGCCGTTTCAGTCCTTGGAACCTCACTGAAGGAACTTGACGTTTGCGATTACAAGGTTTTGAGTGAATCTTTCCAAAACACCTCCAACCTCGTTCAAGTTTCTTGAGTCTCTGCTGTTGAGCTGCTTTTTCAGCTGCAGTCAGATGCTTCCTCACTCCACGTTTTGGCCGTTTCAGTCCTTGAAATCTCACTGAGGGAACTTGACGTTTGCGATTACAAGGTTTCGGGTGAATCTTTCCAAAACACCTCCAACCTCGTTCAAGTCCCTTGAGTCTCTGCTGGAGAGCTTCCTTTTCAGTTGCATTCAGATGCTTCCTCACTCCACGTTTTGGCCGTTTCAATCCTTGGAATCTCAGTGAAGGAACTTGACGTTTATGAAAAGCAGATTTTGGATGAATCTTTCCAAAATATTTCCATCGTCGTTCAAGTTCCTTGAGTCTCTGTTGGGTTGCCTCCTTTTTCTCTGCAGTCAGGGACTTCCTCACTACACGTTTCGGCTTTTGGGCAGCTCTTCGTTTGGCTTTTACAGTGACAAGTTTGTCTTTGTGCTTTGACAAAGTAGAAAGCTTGTCCTGAAGCTTTTCAGTTTCTTTGATCTCCTCGTCATCTTGTTTTTTCAGTTCCAGCGTGTTTGCTTGAGCTTTTTCATATTCAGCTTCTTGGTCTTCTAATTGGGTGAACAAGTTTCTAAGACCGTCCCGTTTTTCCAGAAGGTCAAACTCATCCTTTTGAAGAGATTGAAGCTCTGCTCGGAGTGCTATGTTTCTCAGTTTCAGACACTGAGATTCAGAGCATTCAACTAAAGAATCCTCTTGTTTGCATTCTTTAGTGTCTTTTGATGGTCCCATGTATTCCTTGGGGGATTTCCTGGTGTTCTTGAAAATCTTGAAAAAGTTTTTAAGAACCATTTTTATGTTGTTTTATACTATACGGTTTCTTGCCTTGGTCTTTGCTTGAAGTGTAGAAAGCAAACTGATCTGATGAGGGGATCAGGATCAATTTGAGCTTCAAGTGATGGTGATCACTGCTGTGATGACATCATTACACATCACTCCTATGATGTCAAATGATGTCATCACAGAAGTGATGACATCATTTGACATCACTGACATCACACTGCTTTGGTCCCTCCCGATATCAAAGCCTTGTGATGACATCAAAGGAGTGATGTAAAATGATGTCATCACAGTATTTTGGAAACTCTGCCAACATCAAAGCACTCTAAGGATGTCCAGCTTATTAAGTTCATCAAATGATGTGATGGTAGTTAGCTGTTAAAAAAAGTCCAAATAAAATAAAAGACTAAAGAAATGAATCAACATACAGACTCCAAAACAAATTATCCTATAAAAAATTGAAAAAGCTAAAAAAGACACTAAGTTCTAAATGATCTTGTTTGCACATTACAGCTTTTATCAAAGATATCTGTTCTTTTTTAACAATTATTTTACAGCTCTGACTCATGGGAAACTAGTAAGGGTGTAACCAACGTTCCTCTCAGTTTTTGTGCGTCTGAGTAAACACAGAGACTCACCAAGCGCTCCTTCGACCACGATGAACAACACTGAGGGTTCACATCTATAGTTCAACCGTATGATCTCTCACATCTTAACAAGCCATGTATCTTGTAAAATGAATTAAACTACGCCACTAATTTTGATTTTTAATTAGCACCTGAACTACTCATAGACTGCCTATGAAATGTTCTTATAATTATCATCTAGAAATGAAAAATCTTGATAAATGACCCTAAATAAGTGCAAATCGGCTGCTTGGGCAGTTAAATTTCACCTGATTTTGCCGCCTGTCCTTCTCACTCCAGTAACTGTAGATCTTGTAGATTGAAGCCTTCTCGAGAGGAGGCTTGTCAGCAGGATTGAGGAGATCCTTAATGTATTCCTTCCACTACCTGACAATGTCCACAGTTGTAGTCAACAGATCCCCACCTGCACCAGAAACAGTCCCTGCAGAAAACTGCTTCCCCTCCTGAGCTCTGGATGGTTTGACAGAATCTCTTTGACACAAGCCAAAGATACTTTGACTCCTCCCCCTGGGGCAGGAACACTCCACCCATCCAAAGAGGGTAACCTACTGTTCTCCAGTCCTGAACTCCGGCCTCTGATTGGTTCATTTGAGTTGCAGCGTCGGTTCCTTTTATACTTCCTCTGATGAGCAGGAGAGACTCCATCCATCCATCCATCATCCATCCATCATCCATCCATCATCCATCCATCCATCCATCCATCATCCATCCATCATCATCATCTATCCATCCATCCATCCATCCATCCATCCATCCATCATCCATCCATCATCCATCCATTCATCCATCCGTCCGTTTTTTCTGATTCACACAGCTCCTCTGTTCTTCAGTATTCTGTCTGGAGTTATTCTCTTTCCTGACATTTACATTTAAATTGTTTATCAGTGTGTTTGTGTGTTTATGCATGTGCACACATGTTTATGTTGTAGTGTAGATATGATGTAAAATCTTTAACATTAAACTCATCAGAATTGTGTCCGTTTAATGTGCATTGTGTGTGCTACACCATGCCCCTCCCATGTCATGAGTGTCTGTGTTGTCTTTCAGTTCTGGAATCCATTTCTGTGGAGGAACTCTGATCGATCCTCAGTGGGTCCTCACTGCTAAACACTGTCTGGAGAGGTTAGCAGAGACGTGAACGTCTGCAGCACAGCGAGCAGAACCTCTGCCGATCCGACGCTGACGCTGTTCTGCTGCTGCAGGTCCAGTCGGCCGTCCGCCTACAAAGTTCTGATGGGAATCCACAAGGAACGGGCCACTGAGACAACCAAGCAGGAGCGCAGGCTGGAGAAGATAGTCCAGGGCCCCGCCGGGGTGGACATCGCTCTGCTGAAGCTGGACAGGTCAGATCAGAGGAGGAGGTTTAGAGAACGGAAGGACTGCTGCTGTTCTGCAGAGATTCTGAGGCGGATTTCTTTTCCTAAATTAGTCCATACGGTTTTGAGGAAACCTCAGATTTTGGGACTGAACCGATTTTTCAGTAGTGGTTGTAGCATCTGGTTAAAGTGCTGTTTGCAGTTTGGATTCTGTTGCCCTGAACTTTTTCTCTGCACAGACCTGCAGACATCAATGACAAAGTGCTGCCCGCCTGTCTGCCTGAGAAGGACTACACCGTCCCCAGAGACACCGGCTGCTATGTGACCGGCTGGGGCGAAACTCAAGGTTGGTCGCGCAGACGGAAGGTTTCACTGAAAACCTCAAAACACGTTTGAACAAAAACCAGAGAACATCTTTTTCATCCACAAACATCTGTATTAGTTTAAAGTTTGACAGAAATGACAGAAACTGATGAGACATGCAGAGATCCGTGGTCATGGCAGAATGGGAAGCTGATCGGGATTTCTGTTGCAGGAACGGGAGGGGACGGCGTCCTGAAGGAGACGGGATTCCCTGTGATCGAGAACAAAGTCTGCAACAGTCCTTCATACCTGAACGGGAGAGTGAAAAGTCACGAGATGTGTGCTGGGAACCGGGACGGAGGACACGACAGCTGTCAGGTACCAGAACCCCCAACCTGAGGAGTGGAGGAGGAGCTTTCACCTCCTGTCTCCTCATGGTTTTGCTTAAATGAATTGAATCAAAATGAGTCCAAGAACGACGAGGACTCATCCAGGAGGTCATGAAAGATGCATGAGCAGGTGGAGAGAAGCTCTGACCTCTCTGGACTCTGTTCAGGTCAGGGTCCATGAGCCAACAGTCAGAAAAAACACCAAGAACTGAGTGGAACATCTGGGTCTGACATGACGGTGGAGTGTCATGGTATGGGACTGGACGTCCTCCTTTAGGACACTTGAGTTGTGAAGCAAAACAAACGGATCAAATACAGGATGAGTTTTTAATGGTTTGATGTAAGACTAACGTGGAGTCCTGGTGGTCTTCGAGTCTGAATCTGGTCTCCATCCGGTTTTAGTCTAAATCTGGTCTCAGGTTTATATCAGAATCTGGTCGTTATCAAGTTTATATCTCAATCTGGTCTTCATCAGGTTTGAGTCTGAATCTGGTTTCCATCAGGTTTTAGTCTAAATCTGGTCTCAGGTTTATATCAGAATCTGGTCGTTATCAAGTTTATATCTCAATCTGGTCTTCATCAGGTTTTAGTCTAAATCTGGTCTCAGGTTTATATCAGAATCTGGTCGTTATCTAGTTTATATCTCAATCTGGTCTACATCAGGTTTATATCTCAATCTGGTCTACATCAGGTTTATATCTCAATCTGGTCTACATCAGGTTTGAGTCTGAATCTGGTCTTCGTCAGGTTTACATCTGAATCTGGTCTTCATCAAGTTTCGGTCTGAATCAGGTCTCCATCAGGTCTCCATCAGGTTTTAGTCCAAATCTGGTCTCAGGTTTATATCAGAATCTGGTCGTTATCAGGTTTATATCTCAATCTGGTCTACATCAGGTTTGAGTCTGAATCTGGTGTCCATCAAGTTTTAGTCTAAATCTGGTCGTTATCAGGTTTATGTCTCAATCTGGTCTTCATCAGGTTTATATCTCATTCTGGTCTACATCAGGTTTGAGTCTGAATCTGGTTTCCATCAGGTTTACATCTGAATCTGGTCTTCATCAGGTTTTAGTCTAAATCTGGTCTCAGGTTCATATCAGAATCTGGTCTTTATCAAGTTTCGGTCTGAATCTGGTCTTAGGTTTCTGAATCTGGTCTCTAACAGGTTTCTGTCTGATCTGAGTGAAGCTGTTCTCTCTGCAGGGGGACAGCGGCGGCCCTCTAGTGTGTTTGTCCCAGAACAAGTACGTGGTCCAGGGAGTGACCTCCTGGGGTCTGGGCTGCGCCAACGCCATGAAACCCGGCGTTTACGTTCGTGTCTCGAAGTTTATCGACTGGATTGAGACAACCATGAAAGCCGGCTAATCTGATCTACTATGGCTCTATACTAATCCTGATTTCTTCACTGCTTCCTGTCAATCATCTGTATCACATGACATTTCCATAAGAGAAGCGACTTATAGAGCAAACATGTTTGTATGGAGGAAAGGTCGTGACCTTCACGTCAAATAAAGATCAAACTGATGTTTCGTCGTTTGGCTTCAAAAGTTTCTTCTTTGGTTGATTTTCATTCTTCCTGAAAAGAAGCAGAGAGGTGAACATCAGTAAAGATCTCAGATCTGGAATCCTGAAGATCTGTGGGTTTGTGACCGATTTTCAGCTAAAACAGTCAAACTGATCGGTTGGTGCTCTGGAACGTTCTATCTGCCGCTGACCGTTGGGGGAACTCGATATCGTCGATGGTTTCCGGCAGAGGAACTCCTCTGGTTTCAGGCAGAAGAAGAACCAAACCTCCAGCTACGAGAGCCACGACTCCTAGAGACACACGGGAGTCCATGTTGGTGAGAGTATGGGGGGTTAAACATGTGACAGATGAAGACGCCAAAACGCACCGAATATGATGAGCGGCAGCTCCAGCCAGATGACGGCCAGTCTGTAGAGGATGAAAGACGAGACGATGCCCCCGACGTCGCAGAGGGTGGAGCAGACCGACACCGCCAGGTTCCTGCATCCAGAGGTCCAAATGAAGGTCTTCAAACTCACGATCAGGACTCCCGGTCCTCAGGAACTCACCTGACAAAGGTGGGGTACAGCTCCGTGTTGACGAACACCACCATCTCGAACGCCATGGTGATCCCCAGCCGGCCGATGCAGGCCACCACCAT
>NC_050526.1:30864803-30870453 GCF_002922805.2 Oryzias melastigma
TCACTGTCAGGGATGAAGGCGGTGATGATGCAGGAGACTCCAGCCACGATGTTGGAGGAGGCGAACGGGAGGCGGCGGCCGACCCGCTCGATGGTGAAGATGATGAGGAAGGCGGCGGGGAACTCCACCAGACCGGAGATGAAGAAGTCCATGTAGACGTTTCCTCCGGCGATCCCCACCCGCATGATGAGGCCTTGATAGACCACGGCGCTGGTGAACCTGCAGACGAACAGACTCTCAGATCCTCCTGCGGGGAGAGAGGCGGATCTGGAGGATCCTCACCAGTTAAACATGAGGATGAAGGTGTGCTTCCTCATGTTGGGAGTTCTGACCAGGTCCAGCAGAGAGGCAGAGGAGGACGAAGCTTCAGCTTCATCATCAGTCAAAGTCTGAGATGAAGAAATGAGGAAAAGGTGAAACGGTCTGAAAAAACATCTGAAGACACTGCAAACATCCATCCACCTGCAGAAGACCAAACCAAGACCCGCCCTCACCTGTCCGTCACAGACCAGAGTCACTTTGAGCCAAACCAAAAGGGCTCACCTGAAGCTTTGTGGAGATCCTCTTCCGGTTCTCTTTGGCCATGGCGTCAGTAATCTGGAGAGCCTCTGAGAGACGGTTTTTAGAGAGGAGCCACCGTGGAGATTCTGGGATCAACCTGCAGAGAAACATGCAACCCTCAGGACGGATCCTGCCCAGATCCCGACATTTCATTCTGGATTCTTCAGAAAGACATCTGCAAAAAGTTTTCTGTTGTTTTATCACACCAGTAAACGCATGGCGTCGCCATCGGCAACCAGACACCAAAACTCTAAACTTCGTCAGCAAGACTTCAGATGTCGGAGGCGGTTTCAATGATGGAGACGAGATGATGCCTCCTCGCCCACTGAAGCTGTGAGGGGAGCAGGAACCTGATCTGGACGAGGATGGACCACCGTCTGACCTCGTTTACGCTGAAAACAGCTGATTCCTGATGAAGGATGTTTATCAATAAACTGCCAAATGATTTAATTGATTCTTTTTATTACTTTGATCAAATTTATGACAGTAAGACAGAAAATCCGAGGGGGCGTGTCTCTTCCCCATCAGCTGGACCCACCAATAGTAGGACAGGAACAGGACGAAGGGCGCGGTGATGGTGACCTGCAGCCAGCGCCAGTCAGTGATGAAGTAGGCCAGCAGGGGGAGGATCAGGTTCCCGATGCTGAAGAACATCTGGTACAGGATCCCCACGGTGCGTCTGTACTTCACCCCCACCATCTCTGTGACTGACACAACAGACAAAAGCTTCATCCAGGACGCCGTCTGAGCCGCTCCGACCCAGAACCCCGACCGACAAAGGTTCAGTACGCAGCACATATGAGGCCATCCAGCCTCCTTTCAGGCTGAAGCCCAGGAGGGCCCTGAAGACCAGGATGGACGTGTAGTCGGGAACCACGGCCATCAGGAACCCGGACACGATGTTGATGACGTTGGACACCAGGAAGGTGATCTTCCTCCCAAACCTGCAGTCACAGACCATCTCTCATGGACCGCTCAGGTTCTGGATGGGCGTCCCACTGACCCCACACCCACCTGTCAGCAAAGTAACCACAAGCAAAGCTTCCCAGCAGGAAGCCCAGGTTGAGGGTGGACTGGTACATGTCCAGCATCCAGCCGTCTGAGCAGACCAGGTCAAACTGTGGACAGAGAGCAGCTTCAGGAGGAGAAAGGCTCAGCAACAGGAGGACGGACCCCCAGAACCCCCACCTCTGTGACCAGCGACTTCCTGCCTTCATAGTCGTATTCCCAGCCGTCCTGGAAGACAAGAGGAGAGCGGATCAGTGAACCGGATCAGGATCTCTCTTCTGTTTAGGTACAGAAGTTCTGTCTTCTCGGGGTTTCCTTCAGGTTCTGGGGGCTCCTGCATCTTAAAGGGAGGTGTGTCTTTCAGGTCCCTTGAGGCTCGTACGACTATCTCAAGGATGTTGTGAAAATGGAATGTACCATTGTTGTATGTGTCGTGAGGATACTGGAAGTTACATTTAAGACACACCGGTGAGGCTGTGGTACAGTGTCCGTACATCACACTCTGGCGGTTAGTAAGGTGTGAGTATTTCAGAAGACACGCAGAGAACCAGGAGTTCAGTCTTCATGCAGCTTCTTGGACTCTCTGTCCCGGATGATGAAGACTCATTAATCATCTGCAGATGAAGACTGGAGTTATGGTTTCTCAGAAAACGCCAGAGCGACTTTTTCTAGAACCCAGACAGAACTTTTTGACCCTGAAGTACTCGATTACTTTGGTTTCCAGTTCCTCCGAGTAAACTTTGTTACTTTGGGTCAGGATTTATCACCATGCAGACGTTAATACTGACTTTTTTCAGAAGTTTATCAATAAAAACTCATTTTTTTCTAAGAAAGTTTCTAAAGTTTTTCCTCTTTGAGGAGCTCTGAGATCAAATTATCCTGTTACAGACATAAAGTACTCACTAATTATCACGATACTTTTATGAGGCGTCAGACGGTTGTTTCTGTAAAGTCCATTAACGTCTGATAATGGACACCTGGAAGTTCATTATCCTGCTAATAGAATGGTCATTTAACAATATTATCAATATTGAACTTAATATTTGTACTTTTATGGGTTTTTTCCAGGTAAAATTATTTTTCACAATCATTTTATTTTGTAGCATTTTCAGGACTCACTCTGAACCCGATGCTTTACTTTTACGTGTTTCAGGTTGAATTCCCTCGTTGGTGTGAAATCAAAAGTTAGAATCAGTTATGAAGAAAAACTTTTAGTTTGTTTTAATCTAAATGAATCTGAATGAAAGTTTCTCTCAGTAGTTATCAGGACGTTTACAAACATTAACAAATAATGAATCTAAAACTTTATTGACATCGTTCCTCAGACTTCAGGCTGTCAGCCTGGGCTCTGGGGGGTGAGTCTGACCTTGCATGGCGTCAGGGGGGCTTCGCTCAGGTGCAGCTCCTCCGCCTCGCAGGTGGGCGCCATGGCGTTCCAGTCCACCGCGTAGCGCTCGCAGCTGCTGCGCTGCAGCTCTCCGGAGACGTTGACCAGCGGCGCCGCCAGCCTGCGGCTGTCCGCCAGGCTCCATCCGCACGCCCCCCTGCGCTCCGCCAGCGCGGCGTCCCGGCACCAGTGGTCCGGCGTGAAGCCCTGGAAGACGATGCCTACGTAGACGCCGGCGAAGGACAGAGACAGGAGGCACAGCAGGGCGAAGATCCGCTTCTGGCAGCGGCCGAAGGCGCCGGCCTCCTCCAGGAGGTCATCGAAGGTCGCCATAACTGAAGAGGCGTCCGGTCCGTTCAGATCTGAGAGGACAGCTGCTGGCCGCGCTCTCAGGACGTATCTGACGGCTCTCCGACGTGGAGCTAAAGTCCAAAGTGAACGCTGGAGCCGCTCAGGCGGCCGGCGTTACTGTTTAATGATACAGTAACTTATGCAACATCAGAGCTGCAGACTCCGCCCCCAGGACTGCTGACACAACAGAAACACACAGATGTTACCCGGGGGGGGGTCCCCATGTTCACCAACCCCCAGATGACCCCGAGGGGAGCGTGCATGTGACCAGACGGCCAAAGGTGGAGGAGTGCCGCTGAAGGGACACACTGAAGCCACAGCTGCCCAGAAACCAAAGAGCCTTCTGCACCTCAACGGGTCGGAACCAGGCCAGAACCAGTACACTGGGACGGAACCAGGACAGGGTCAGGACCCTGGGACAGAACCAGGACAGAACCAGGACCCCGAGAAGGAACCAGGACAGGGTCAGGACCCCGGGACGGAACCAGGACCCTGTGAAGGAACCAGGCCAGAACCAGGACACCGGGACGAAACCAGGACAGAGTCAGGACCCCGGGACGGAACCAGGACCCTGTGAAGGAACCAGGCCAGAACCAGGACCCCGAGAAGGAACCAGGACAAAATCAGGACCCTGGGACAGAACCAGGACAGAACCAGGACCCCGAGAAGGAACCAGGACCAAAAACAGGACCCTAGGACTGAAGTAGAACCCCAAGACAGAATCGAGACAGCAGGACTCGAACGTTCAGCAGTAAAAGATTTTATTTTGACCTAAACTAGAAGGAAAAAACATTCCAGATGTTTCTTTATTTCCGAGGATTTTCTTTTCATTTAAAATCATTTTGAGACTTTTCGGTGACGTATAAACGTGGATCTGAAACCAGAACTTTCAGAACCTTCGATGATTTAATCCACAGACGGCGCAGGAGCAGAAGAACTTTAAAAGGTTTAAACACATTTGAACAAACCAAACAACAAAAATTCTGCTCTTATTTACAAAAACAAAATATTGATAAATAATCAACTGTCAGGCACGGAGGTGGGAGTGGGGTGATATGGGCCCCAGGACTGTTTTCGTTTTTAATGAAAAAAGTCAAAAATAAAATATGAAAAAACAAAGAATAAAAAAAATGATCATAATTTTAACCAAAACATCTGTGTGAGGAAACACGTCCACGTTTATACGTGAGAACGGCGACGAGCTTTAGCTTAAATTCAAATATGTCTGGCTGGAAGTTTGGAGACAAACTGAATATTCTGCTGTTATACAGACGTGAGGAGGACTTTGAGTTTTACTGAACCTTATCTGTACTTAAAAGACTTGATCCACCAGGTTAGCTCTGGGGCCTAACATGAGTTAGCTCTGAGGGCTAACACCGGGTTAGCTCTGAGGGCGAACACTGGATTAGCTCTGAGGGCTAACATGAGTTAGCTCAGAGGGCTAGCACTGGGTTAGCTCAGAGGGTAAAAACTGGGTTAGCTCTGGGGGCTAACATGAGTTAGCTCTGAGGGCTAACACTGGGTTAGCTCAGGGGGCTAACTTGAGTTATCTTGGGCCTAACATGAGTTAGCTCTGAGGGCTAACACCGGGTTAGCTCTGAGGGCTAACACCGGGTTAGCTCTGAGGGCTAACACCGGGTTAGCTCTAAGGGCTAACATGAGTTAGCTCTGAGGGCTAGCACTGGGTTAGCTCTGAGGGCTAACATGAGTTAGCTCTGAGGGCGAACACTGGGTTAGCTCTGAGGGCTAACATGAGTTAGCTCTGAGGGCTAGCACTGGGTTAGCTCTGAGGGCGAACACTGGGTTAGCTCTGAGGGCTAACATGAGTTAGCTCAGAGGGCTACCACTGGGTTAGCTCTGAGGGCTAGCACTGGGTTAGCTCTGAGGGCTAACATGAGTTAGCTCAGAGGGCTAGCACTGGGTTAGCTCTGAGGGCTAGCACTGGGTTAGCTCTGAGGGCTAACACTGGGTTAGCTCTGAGGGCTAACATGAGTTAGCTCTGAGGGCTAGCACTGGGTTAGCTCAGGGGGCTAACTTGAGTTATCTTGGGGCTAACACTGGGTTAGCTCAGGTGGCTAACAGTAGGTTAGCTAAATTCTTAAATCTCAGCTATGTGGGGGTGGGAGCTGTCCGATGATCAAATTTGCCCCTTTTGTTGTCTTCATTGCTTTTCCTCATAGTTGGATGAAACAAACTGAAAACTTTCTTCGGGCTTCGATGAAGCTCCGCCTCTTTCAAAAGCCTGTGATGTTTCTCGTCTGATGCAGGTTAAACCATGGCAGAGTCCTTGTTGGTCGATACGTCGTTGTTTTTGTTGGGGGGGGGCAGCAGGACGACCTGCTG
>NC_050526.1:30878085-30892500 GCF_002922805.2 Oryzias melastigma
AAGTTGTAGACATGACATAGTATCTGTCAACCATTGTTTATGGGTTGGGGGGACAGTACCCTTCCATCTAGAGAGGATGGCCCGTCTGGCCGTGAGGGAGGCAAAGGACAGAGTTTGACGTTTTTCTCGAGTTAAAAACACCTTCTCCCCCACAATCCCAAACAGAGCGGTTAGAGGGTTCGGCTGAAGCGTAACTTTGAGTGTCAAAGAAAGGGTTTGAAACACCTGTCTCCAGAACCTGCTGAGGACTGGGCAAGACCAGTACATGTGGATGAGAGTGGCCTCACCGGTTTTACACTTGTCACAATAAGGACTGATGTTAGGGTAGATACGTGATAGTTTAGACTTAGAAATATGTGACCTGTGTACCACTTTAAATTGAATTAAACAGTGGCGAGCACAGAGGGATGATGAGTTCACCTGTTTAAACACTAGGCTCCAGGTTTCTGGAGATAGGGACATGCCTAATTCCTCCTCCCATGCCGTCTTGAGCTTAGTTATTGGGGGGGTTCCAGGTCTGACAGTAGACTGTGGATGACTGAGATAAGTCTCTTCTGGGACGGGTTTAGGGATAGGACAGTTTCCACAGTTGGTCTGGGAGAGTGACGAGACCAGGCCTTAAGGAGTGGAGATGTTGTCTGACTTGTAGGTATCTGAAAAAGTCAGATTTTGTGAGGCCAAATGTTTTTCTTAACTGTTCAAATGAGGCCATGGTGTTATCCAAGAATAAATCTTTTAACTGCCACAATAAGAGTGTCAGAATTTGTTTTTAATTTGTTTGTTTTCATTTTTACTTTGCATTTTTATGTATTTTATTTTGTAAACTTCCGAGGGGCGGAGCTTTTTGTTTAGACCGTGTTGCTCAGAAAACTCTGTTGTAACGCCACTTGCTGAGTTCTAAAAGACAAAAGAGATTAACCAAAGAAGATGGAAAATGAAGACATATATGACAAAGGACTGAGAAGAAAAGACGTTTTAACACTTAAGAAGCTGTATGGAGAAGTTTTCTTGCTTTCTTTTTTGGTGAATGCGGCCAGCGAGGTACGTGTTTTTATTTCTGTTCATGTAATTTCTATCTAAGTTATTTATTTGTGTGTTAGTTTGACGGTGACTTTGTGGGCAAAGAAGAGGAATAAAGTCATCAGTGCAACAAACTGCGGTCCTGATTCTTCACCGGAGAGAGCGATAAATCTTTAAAGTTTTTAATGCCCTTCCTGCCCCACTCAAGGAAACCCACGTCATGAAGGGAGGGTGTGAAGAGATGATTTGAGGCAATGGGGCTCAAGAGGGAAAAGTCACACAGACCATAATACCTCCTACATTGAGCCCATATCCTTAGAGAGTGTTTGACCACAGGGTTGCAAATGTTTGACATAGATGGGAGAGGGATAGGAGATCCCAGTAGGGCAGGAACAGAGACTTTTCTGTCCATTTGTAACTCCATCTCCATCCAGTTGGGGGGGTCTGCTCATTCGGCGTAGAATGACCAAAAGGTCAAGCAGAGCAGGTTCGCAGCCCAATAGTAGAGTCGAGAATTTGGAAGGGCAAGCCCGCCGGTTGACTTGTTCTTCCGGAGATGGACTTTGCTAAGACAAAAGTATGCGTTGGATTGAGTGAGTTAAAAGTAAATCCAATTTAGTTTGGAGTTCCGTTCGTTCTCTGATCAGATTGGGATCTTTGGTTTGGGAATATCATTCGTCAGTTTCTTTAATCCTTCTACTCAGGTCCATGCGTTCTTTAGTCGATCTCTGTTTCAGATTTGCAGTGTAGGAGATGATCTGGCCCCGAAGGTATGCCTTAAGGGCGTCCCAAACAATGAGACTGGATGTCTCAGGGGAAGTGTTTGTGGCCAGAAAAAATGTAATTTCTTTATCAATAAACTCTACAAATTTTCATCTGACAGTAGAGTCGAATTGAATCGCCAGCGTCGGTCACTCTGAAATACCAGGGAGGGACAGACCCAGAACAATAGGGGCGTGGTCTGAGAGGACAATGCTATGGTAAGAACAGGACTGGACCAGTGGCATACCTTGATTATAAATGAAAAAGTAGTCAATCCTAGTGTAAGTGTAATGGACTTGTGAAAAAAAAGAGTAGTCTCGATCTTTTGGATGAGACGTACGCCACACATCACAGATTCCGTAGTCTGACAGGAAAGCTTTAATGAGGGAAGCTGATCTGTTTATGATGCTAGTTTTGTCAGAGGAGCGGTCCAAGACCGGATCTAGCCAACAATTAAAGTCACCTCCGATAATAGGAGCGTACAGGTTTAGATCGGGCATAAGTGAGAACAGTTGTTTGAAAAAGTCTGTATTGTCTGAGTTAGGGGCGTATACGTTCACCAATGCAACCAGTTTTCCAGTGGCAACAACATATCTACCGTATTTGTCAGATATCACATTGTGAGGTTCAAAGGAGATACCATGACCGATGATAATTGAGACTCCTCTTGCCTTTGCTTGAAAAGAGGAGTGAAAGTGCTGCCCCCCCCCCAGCTTGCCAAGAGACGTTCATTGTCTGAGCTCCGTATGTGTTTCTTGTAGATAAGCTATGTCCACTTTTAGTTGTTTAAGGTGAGAGAAAACCTTTCTTCTCTTGATGGGGTGGTTTAAACCTTTAACATTCCAGCTTCCAAAGTTAATGTGTCTGGCCATGTGAGCCTGCAGTAAAGATTGTAGTGCATACAGTTCGATGTTTATGACAACCGAAAGGAGCCAGGACAGCATGGAAACAATGATGAATACCAACAGAGAGCAAGAACAGCGATTTAGTCTTTTTGGCAGTGACAGATACCCTAGCGCTCCACACCCAGAACCCCCAGAACATGAAAGCTGTTAGAGAACTAATCAGCAAGCTCTTCAGAACCAACATGTGACAGTGAATATTCTTCATTTTTAACCCTCAAATCAATTAAATAAATAAAAAAATAATACCTAAATAAAATGAATATTATTCAATAGCGGTCGATCTCTGGCGGGGTCGGGAGGATTTCGGCTCCGAACACCTCACACAGCAGATTGGAGAAGAACTTAGAGAGCCACCTTCGGTCGATTCCGGAACCCCCAGGATACGAACGTTCTGGCGTCTGCTTCGCCCCTCCAGGTCTGTGACTTTAGCTTTAAGCTTAGCATTAGCTTCGCGGAGCATGGTACACGTCTGTCACCTGCTGACTTAAGTCCTCTGAAGCCAGCTCCAGAGATGAAACACGCTGGTCATGATCCTCCACCGTGAGTCGCGTTTGGTCTAGCTTTGAGTCGAGCAGGTTGAAGGAGGTTTTAAACTCTGTTGCTAGCGCCTCGCGGTGTTGCTCCAGCAGCTTGGTGATAGCTTCAAGAGTTGAGCTAGCCTCTTCTTTTTTGGTCGTCTTAGCTTGTTTGGGGGTCATATTGCAAGAAAATTCCTCGCACGGTTGAAGAGCAAAAGTTGTTATTTGGGGACTGGTCGTGTAGAACGCAGTAGAAGTGATGAAAGTGAAAAATAAAGACAGAACACAACCGGAGTTTGTGCTCCTACTCCATTGTCCCACAACCGGAAGTCCGGATCCTCTGTTTTTAAACATTCTTTAATTCTACCGTCTGGTCCGGAGACGTTAGCATGCAGTAAACTGACGTTTGTTACCTTTGTTTTATGGTTGCAGGTTTAGAGGATGTAGAGATCCGAATGGATCTGCAGGAGTTCATGTTTCTGCTTAAAAGTCTTAAATGTTCTCCGTGTAAACATTTTATTTAAACACAGAAATGCCAAAAGAAACATTTCCTGTAGGACTCACATCAACCCACAGACAGCCTCCGTGTGCCACACAAACAGGTACTGGCACTCATCCGTCTCCAGCATGAACTCCGGGATGCCCACCCCCGCAGACGGGCTGCACTGGAACATGATGGTGGACGACACGTTCTTGGACTTGACGCGTCCACATGAAGAATTGGAGGGAATGATGACGTCCAGGTTTCCGCCTGGAACCAAAATGGAGTATAAGTGTGCTGCTAACGCTAGCATGGGGCTGATGCTAAAATGCAGCTCACACTAGAATGTAATCCACATGAACACAGCTGCATGCTAACAGCATGCGGCTAACACTACTGTTTTATTACTGCTAAAATTAGCATGTGGCTAATATGAGAACAGCTGCGTGTTAGCAGCATGTAGCAAAGACCAGCATGTGGCTAAGATGAACACAGCTGTGTGCAAACAGCATGGGGCTGACACTAGCCTTTAATCAACATGATTACAGCGGTATGCTAACATTAGCATGTGGTTTACACTAGCATGTGGCTGACATTAGCATGTGGCTGACATGAAGACACCTGCATGCTAACAACGAGCGTGTTTGAGATGACCGAGACGGACCCGGCACTGCGGAGATCTCCTGCAGCGCGGTGCATGCTGGTTAGCTTCTGTCACCGACGTCAAATGTGCGCCGTCACGAAGTATCAAAAAGGGCGGGTTCAAGGTGCCTTCCTAACCCAGCGCAGCCAGAAAATAAGTACTGCGCTGGCTGCAAGCCGCCTTGAGGACTACAAAACAATGCATTGTGGGAAACTGTGTCTTGAAAGTTCTTATAGTTCCATGTGAAATATCTGGCGCTAAATGTAGGGGAAATCTGTGTATTTTTTACTCTTTCTGGAAGGTAGTGAATCCTTGATGAAAAAATAAACAAGATTTAAAATAATCTGTTGCTATGTGTGTTACTGTTGTCTTTAAAATTAACTTTCATTTCTATCTTATTTATTTATTTGGGACAGGGCATATTAAAATTCAACCGAATGCTAAGGACAACCTCCAACTCCTTGTTCTCGTACAGTCTCGTCATTCGCCTTTATCTCCGGCGAGGGGCTGGGTCATCTCAAACACACCTGTTAGCGTGTGGCTAGCACTAGCATATGGAAGACAATAGCATGTAGCTTTAATAAACAGAGTTCCCATTGTTATAATGCAGTTTTACCTTTTGTGATCTCCCGGTTTGTAGATTTTTTGAGATACATTTTGTATTTTTTTCTATTTGTTTTAAACAGTACACTGTATTCTGCATCCTGATTGGCTGTTGAGCTTGTCAATCAGTCTCCTTCCTGCTGGGTCTCAATGCGGTCGGTTTACCAGATTTCCATAAACTTTTGATTGTGATCAGATCTTTGTCTTCCTTCTATAAACCAAACATGATACGCAGAACACAATGCACATCATGTGCTCACCTTTGATGTAGTACTTGGCTTCGGTGGAGTTTCCGATCCTGCGCCTGTATTTGGCGTTCATCTTGACCTGGCAGATGTTGGCGCCCTCACAGCTGATCAGGGAGGAGTTGGTGATCCCCGACAGCTGAATGTGGTAGATGTAACGGTCTCCGTTGGGACGGATGTCGCCCGATGCCTGATGGTAGCTGAAGGCAGAAAGAGTGAGTGCAGACAGCACAGTGGGTGGGGGAGGGGCACAGGTGAGACTGTACCTGAAGTAGACGGCCCCCAGGCTCAGACTGGCACCTGTGTCAGGAACCCGGATGGTCCCGTTGACCATCTTCACCTCCTGCTGCTTCACGGCGCACGCCGAGCGAGTTTTCCAGTGGAACACAAACTGACAGGACGCCATGTCCACCCTGCAGCAGCACGCGCACAAACACACGCCGGACGTTTTCAGAAAACAGGAAATGAAAGGAAAAGATTTTCAGAAGCTCTTCCTGAAGGTTGCAGGTGAAACATGTCTGCATAAACCATCAGAGGAGAAGCTCTGATACCTAATCAGGGAGGGCTGTTCAACCATGGAGCCACAGCTGAGCTGGATCAGCGCCGAGGCCTTCACCTGGTTCCCGCAGACCTCGTCTCCTTCCGTGTACTGGATGGAAATCTGTCCCTCTGCAGGAGAAGACAGTTGAAGGAGCAGACGCAGAGGAACCAGTTCGACCTTTCCTCCTCTAGCGCTCACCATCGTATCTCATCTTCTGAGTGTAGACTCGGCCCAGGGTCTGGGTCAGGCCGCCTGCAGAGTGCCGGCACACGCTGGCGTCCTCCGGACAGCCCATCACGCCGCCGTGGATCCCCTGACACAGGTTGATGAAGTACCTGAAGCCAGAGAACAATCAGAGGAGGTCACATCTGAGATGCTGATCCAGACACTGCCTCAAGGTTTCCTCCATGACTGTGCTGGAATATAATCCCTCTGATAATCTGACATGAAAACAGAGACGCGGCCGGACTTACGAATGCCTTTGGTATTTGAACTTCCACGGCTCGGTGAGCGAGGACAGGCTCCGGAGGTCGAACGTCTGGTGCTTGATGACTAGCTTGCACTCCATCTTCATGGGGGGGCAGACGGCGCTGGTGGCCCAATGGAAATCCGAGGAGCAGCCTACCGTCTCTGCCACCAGTTTGGGGGAGCCGCGGCCCGCCGACCGGTCACAACTGAAGAGTATGGAGGACTCCCGCTTAGCAGTGACTGAAGCAGAGAAACGTGAGGAATGAAGACCTGCAGCACCACCTCTAAACGCCTTTAGCAGGACGTCAAACGGTAGGACCAATGTTTCCTGATGCATCCATTTCCTGATTCCTTTAGACCAACGGCAGGAGGTGTAGAAAAGGTCTGTAGACAATGTGAAGGTCTGCAGAGTCTGCAAGAGGTCTACAGATAGTCTGCAAGAGGTCTACAGAATGTCTGCAAGAGGTCTACAGAATGTCTGCAAGAGGTCCACAGATAGTCTGCAAGAGGTCTACAGATAGTCTGCAAGAGGTCTACAGAATGTCTGCAAGAGGTCCACAGATAGTCTGCAAGAGGTCTACAGAATGTCTGCAAGAGGTCTATAGACCTCCTGCAGCAGTCTGGAGGTCTGAAGGAGGTTTGTCCAGAACTGTTCCACAAAGCCTCACCTTCACCGCAGAAGCCCCACTTCTGGTCCCGGTCGTAGTCAGGGGTGGTAGCGCACCACTTCCTGCCGTCCGTCCTGCCGTTGGTGGTACAGTCCAGATAGGACTCCTTCAAGAAGATGAAGGGGAAGGAGCAGGCTTTACCCTCAGGCGTCACTGTGAAAACATTTTCAGATCAGCTGAATAAAAGCAGTCTTCACAATGCTTAGCTGCACTGGATCTTTGAGGGTGGCAGAGTCCATCTCTCAGTCTAGCTTCAGGTGAGGCGTACCTGGTGGGCACTGATCTCCGCCGCCGTACTTCATCAGCAGGCCCTGCTCCTCGTGTTTGTAGTCCATGCTCATGGCTTTTCTGATCCCAAACGAAGAGGCCGATCTGTTGGACCCGGAGCCGGACACCAGACACACTGCGCTTTGTTTGCACGCCGGTTCTGTCACGCCGCCGCAAACGTGGAGGTGATACGTTCCCGAGTCCGCCTTCACCTGAGAGCAGAAACAGAACTGTCAGAGGACAGACCTGCAGCTGCAGGTGTCTGCCGTCCCTGCCGCTCACCTGGACGTCTTCAGAGAGGCTCCGCAGGTCAAAGGTGAACTGGAGCTGCGAGTCGGTCAGCTGACAGCCGCTGCTGTTGGTGGAGTCTGGGCAGACTAACGGGGTTTCCCACTCAAACAGGAACACGCAGCCCTGCTGCCGCAGCATCTGCGGAGAACCCTGAACGCAGAAGAACCGCTAAGAAGGTGAAACTGAAGAATCAAGGTTACCTCAGTCAGTGCTGACGGACCAGGTCCATGCCCCTCTTGCAGCTGAATACGATGGTGGAGGAGTAGTTCTGATCATCTGTGCATGGCGTGGAGCTGTTGTAGGTGATTGACACCTCAGACGTGTCCGTGTTGATCTCCAGGCCTTTCGTGGCTCGGCCGATGTCCTGTCAGAGAACCAGAGCGAGGAGAGGAGACGTCTGCATTTGGTTTTCTGACCATCCGCTGGTTAAAAGAAGCTTCAAAGGTTCTCTGAGTTTCTAACCACTGGGGGGCCATCGTCAGGGTCCATGCAGACGGCGGCTCCAGGAGGACACGCCACTCCAGGGATCGTGTTGAGCGGCTGACAGAGGTTGATGAAGAAGTCTGGAGGTTTGCCACTTTGACCCACAGTTTGATCTGGAGGACATACAGAAGCTGTGAGGCAGACTCCCCCTGGGGGAGGGGTCACTGTTCCTGTGTGAGGTTCAGACCTTCTGCCCTGTAGAACCCGGTGACGTGGATCAGAGGAGTCAAGTCTATCAGGGAGGAGCCGCTCTGGACCGAACACGTGACCTGCAGAAACGAGGTTTGCCTTCACAGAATGGAATAACTTTGGTTTGTTCTGCAGCAAACCCCGCCCCCTTCAGCATCCAATGAGCAAACCCCGCCCCTTCAGCTTCCACTGAGCAAACCCTGCCCCCTCAGCTTCCTATAAGTAACCCCCCAGCCTCCTACGAGCAGCTTGTGACGTGACTATGTACTCACCGGCTTTTCACACACCAGGTGTGTGTAGAAGGAGAAGAAGTGAGTGCAGGTGTGAGGGTCGGAGCTGATCAGGACCGGTTCTGGGGGAGCTGTGCTCATCTGGGCCGGTCTGTTTTCAAAACAATAATCAAGCGGATCACAATGACATCACAGCACCTGCACCCGATGGTTCCAGCTGCCTACGCTGCAGCAAGTGTTTAAGCCCCGCCCTCTGATCCCTCTCACCTGCAGATGAAGTGGACGATGCTTTTGTGTCTGAGGTCCGGGTTTGCGGCGCACGGACTCCCCCCCTCGTACGTCAGCTCCACCTCACCGTCGCGGAACGACAGCGTCTGGCTCATCTGACCGCCGCTCACCGCCGCGCTGACGTCAGAGAAACACACCGCTGGAAGCAGACGGAGATCTGATCACCGGCAGAAACATAAGCATCATCTGGTTCTCTCTGCTATGCCACGGTTCTGGTCCCATTTGCTCTTTTTCGAACAATAAAATGTTTCAGTTCATAAAAACTTTTGGAAACGGATGAAATCCAGAAAGGTTCTTAGAGAATCTCAGCAGGCTGCAGAACTCCAGTTCTCTTTTTTCATCCTTTTCCCTCCAGGTCAACAATATTTTACTGGAAACAGAATTTATCCTTCGATTTTCATTTTAAATCTACATTACAGGTCAAAGGTTAATACCCCAGTTGGTCCACTTCTTGGTGTTCTAATCAGCTGTTAAACGACCAGACGTTTAAATAAAGTTAGAACAGAAAAACTGAGAAGGCTTTAGCTTCCTGCAGAGGTCCAGACCTTCTCTGTCTGCACAGACCAGTGTGGTTCCGGAACCAGCTCAACCAGGAGCTTCGGTCCACAGAAAACAAGAAAACCTGAAGGAGACCTAACATGACTCTGAAGACTGGATCAGCTGATCTAGTCCTGTTCAGACCTCTGAGGATTTTTGGTTCCTGGTCAGACCAGATCTCTGAGGTTCAAAGTAAAGAAGCAGGTTTTCACTCAAATGATTCACAGCAGAGTCATTCAGTAATTCTGTTTCCAGGAAGCGTTTTCCTGCTCCTGATGTTTCTTCACTGGAGCCCCATCAGGTTAGAGATTGACCCGGCAGCTGAGGAGAACACCATATGTTCCATAACTTCATGTAAACGCTGACGCACGCCGCCGTCAGCCTTCACCTGTCTGGTCAATGATCTCAGGTGTGCTGGGTTTCCTCTGAGCGATGACGCTCTACAGAAACCTACACGCTAACCTGCCAGCATCTGAGGACCCTGTGACCGACACGAACCAGCTGACCGGGGGGGCGTACCGGTTCCAGAGGCACACGCGCTGCTGTCCACTCCACCACAGATGTTGATGTGGATGACCCTCTGCTGCTGCTGGGGGTCGAACACGGTGTAGCCGCCCTCCTTCCTCAGAGAGCTCAGGTCGAACAGGTGACCTGTGGGGGGGCAGAGGGGGTTCAGATCTGAACTATGCAGGAACACATGAGTGAATGGGGGGGGGCACCTGTGGTGGGGTTGGCGACTCTGCAGCCGACGTGCATGCTGGAGTTCAGAGGACAGGCGGCGGCCGTCAGCCACAGGAAGGTAAAGACGCAGTCCTCGATCTCCGAGATCAGCATGGGCCGGGAGTCCTGCAGAGACACATCGTCTTACCGGGGGGGGGTCAGCTCTGCATGAGCACCGCCCACTGGGATCAGAGCGGGGCAGTCCGTCCTCAAAGATCAGACCTGATCCGCTCGGATCGGAGCAGATCAGGTCTGAGCGGATCAGGTCTGTGACCTGAAGTCCCTCACCACTCGGTCTTTGTCACACTTGAAGCGGATGATGCTGGTTCTGTTGCGTCTTCTGTCCGGGCAGAGCCGCCCGCCGGTGTACTGCAGCTTCAGAACGTTCCCGTCCGGTTCCAGACCGGACTCCACCTGACCCAGGCTCAGGTAGCCGTCCCCGTTCCTCATGCAGGACGCAGCGCCAGACGGACAGCTCCACGGGCCTGCATGAGTAGACGAACACGAGTCAGGTTTGTCTGCCGGTCAGAAACGTGCATTGCAGGTTCCACACTGACCTCCCGGCGGCACTAGAGACCTGCAGACGTTCAGGAAGAACCGCCTCTGCGTGTCCTGGGTGGGAAGCTCCGCCTCCCAGTTCCCAGAGGTCAGCGCCAGAGGTGAGAGGTCATAAGAGCGGCCCTGACCGTCACTGAGGAGGAGAGGGAGGAGGAGCTTTGACCCTTACATCCCATAATGCACCTGGTTCTGTCTCAGCTGGAAAAGGCGCTTTTTCCAAAAACCCGAGCAGAAAATCCTTCACTACTAAAGCGGCATGTTTCTGTCTTTAAGGAAGTCCAGGATCATCTCAGATCAACTCAGTGACCACCCACCCACAGAGAAGAAGGTTTAGCAGCTTTAACACCCCCCCATCTTAAACTGGGGGGGTCACCCATGATGAAAGGACTCAGCTGACCTCTGACCCCAGAGCAGACACACACAGCAGAACTCTTACTTGTAGGAGCAGCTGACGGTCTTGAACGGGACGCAGGCCAGCGCGGTGGGCCAGCTGAACAGGTAGGTGCAGTCCGGGGTCTCCTTGATGAACTCCGGCGCTCCCTGAGCAGAGACAGGAAGGAGGTCAGAGCAGGAGGAGGAGCATGAGAGGTCGGTGGGCTCAGACTCACAGGCCCTGCGTCGGGGTGGCAGGAGAAGGAGATGAGGGTGGACCTCTGGTAGACCCGGTGACAGGTCTCCCCGCTGGTGTAGTTAAGGAGGATCTGGTCCCCCACGAACACCAGGTTCTGGTTGGACATTCCTGCATGGATGGAGTTGTGACTGTACAGGAGATTGCTCACGGCTAAACCCGACGTCTTTGACGATTTGTACCTGCGATCTTCTGGCTGCTTCCGGTCACCTGGCAGGAAGACACGGACTCGGCGCCCGACTCTCTGTGGGTGCAGACGCCCTTCTGCAGCGGCCCGCACACCGACAGGTGGTAGACGTACTTCTCGTTGCTGACGGTGAAGTCTCTGTTCTTCAGGGAACTCAGGTCGAACTGAAAACCGCTCCTGGGGTCCTGGACCCGACAGTTCTCGCCTGCAAGACATGATTCAGGGCAAATGTTACCAGATGACTCTACATTTCAGTCCATGCCATAATCACGTTTACCTCTGGACCTCCTGATGGGGCAGGCCTCAGACGTCCTCCACATGAAGACGTATTCACATCCGCCCTGACGGTCAAACATGGGGACGCCCTGCAGACAACAGAGACGGAGAAGGCCCGGTTTTTAAACGGAACCTGCAGCTGAAGACGGTCCAGAATGCCTAGAACCAGAACCTGAACAGAAACTCTCCTAAAACTAGAATCACAGAAACTGTTTTCAGAAAACTAAAAGCAAAAAACAGCAGAAGTTCAGGATCCACACAGAACCGTTTCTGGTTAAAATAAGAGACGGATCAGGATCTGGTTTTGGATCGGGATTGGGATCTGTATCAGGATCTCAATAGGGATCTGGTATTGATCTAGACCAGAAACTGAATCCTGGTCTGGATTGTAATCTGGATCAGTGTCTAGATCAGAACCTGGATCAGTGTCTTCTAGATCAAGATGTGGATCCAGATCCTGTGAATTATCCAGTGAATGTTTAACTGTATTTAGTGACATGTTTGGACTTTATTTATATTGAAGTGATTTCTAATCATCTTCAAATAAAACAGATTTCACAGTCAGATGTTTGATGTAATTTTGTGGTTTATTTTTTCTAAAGTATTATCTGTATAAAACAGGAGAACTGTTTTGTTTTATAGAAAGAGTATAAGTAGTAGTAAAAAGATAAAAGTTTAGTGTAATCTTAATCAACAAAAGTTTCAGTAACTGTCCAAAAACACATTGATGATGTCAGAAGCATCTTTGGCTCTGAACTCACTAAGACTCAGCTTCAGCCTCAGCTTCAGCTTCAGCTTCAACCTCAGCTTCAGCTTCAATCTCAGCTTCAGCTTCAACCTCAGCTTCAGCTTCAACCTCAGCTTCAGCTTCAGCCTCAGCTTCAGCTTCAACCTCAGCTTCAACCTCAGCTTCAGCTTCAGCCTCAGCTTCAGCTTCAACCTCAGCTTCAGCTTCAGCCTCAGCTTCAGCTTCAACCTCAGCTTCAACCTCAGCTTCAGCTTCAACCTCAGCTTCAGCTTCAACCTCAGCTTCAGCTTCAGCTTCAGCCTCAGCTTCAGCCTCAGCTTCAGCTTCAACCTCAGCTTCAGCTTCAGCCTCAGCTTCAACCTCAGCTTCAGCTTCAGCTTCAGCCTCAGCTTCAGCCTCAGCTTCAGCCTCAGCTTCAGCTTCAACCTCAGCTTCAGTTTCAGCCTCAGCCTCAGCTTCAGCCTCAGCTTCAGCTTCAACCTCAGCTTCAGCTTCAACCTCAGCTTCAGTTTCAGCCTCAGCCTCAGCTTCAGCTTCAGCCACAGCAGCTCTAAAAGACCTTCAGACTCCACAAACTCACCACACTGTCGTCACACTGGAAGATGATGCGCGTGGAGTAGCGGGACGCTGCGCCGCACTGATCTCCGTTCTGGTACACGATGCTGATGGAGCCGTCCTCCGCCACCTGCGGCATCGACTGCACATATCCCAGGTTGACCTTCTTCCCGCCGACCAGACCGCAGGCGCCCAGGGGACCGACTGCAGAGAGAAACGCTGCTTCAACTTCCAGCGGAAAAAAAGAAGGATTCTGAAACAGTCACAGAGAACGTTTAAACTGGTTTTCTAACTAAATCTGAATTAAATGAATCTGGTTCATGTGGATTCACACGTCCTCAGAGAACTTTATCTCACTGATAAATATGAAAGTTTTGATGGAACAGAACAGGAAACTTCTACAATACATACATGGATCTTCACGACCCGAAACATTCCTCTGTTTTACATTGCTTTCATTGTTATGACCTTCAGTACCAGAACCTGATCGGACCCATCAGTTAGAACCTCCAGACGTTCTGTGGTCTGGTTCTGCTCCAGGTCGGATCTGAGGTCCGATCGGGTTTTCCTCTCCTCACCTGGACAGTCTGTCCCAGGGGGGAGGGGCCTGCAGACGTTGATGTAAAAGCGGCGCCCCGCCCCCGTGTCGATGGGGATCCACGGGCTGTCGTCCTCGTTCCGGATCAGCCGGCTCAGGTCGTACTCGTTCCCGAGAGCATCTGCAAGACAAACGTGACATGAGCTGGTGGGCGCCGTGACCCCGTGACCCCTGACCCTACGAGCTCAGACCTGAGATGCTGCAGTCCACGGGGGCCGGCGTGCAGGCCAGCGCGGTGTAGAAGTTGAAGACGGCGTCGTGGGTGGTGCGGTTGCCCACCGTACTCATCTCCTCCCGCAGCACCTGGAACGCCTTCGGGTCGCCGGGGTGGGAGTTTGGGTCGCACACGAAGTTCACGGTGAAGGTATCCCGCGTAGCTGTGGGGGAGGGGTCAGAATGAGGCGTCCGTCTTGGTCGGGGCGGCGCCTCCTGCTCTCACACTCGGTACCTGAACTCTCCAGCAGCGGCCCGCGGTACGTCAGCTTCAGTCTGCCGTCGGTGGAATACTGCAGGGTCTTGGTGACCCCCACCGGACTGACGGGCTTCCCGTGTTCCAGCTCGCAGCCCGCCATGCCCTCCCCGCATCCTGGAGCGTCTGCGCAGATGTTGAGCTGCGAGACACAAAGGATCCTGAAGTTTTCCTAGAACCAGCGTCCTCGGATCGGAACGGCGGGAGAAGCTCACCAGGAAGTCTTTGCCATTGGCGCTGGTGTTGTAGCCGGTCCTGGAGGCCAGGAGCTGCAGGTTGTACTCATAACCAGTGTTTGGGTCGACCACGGAGCAGGTCTGCAAACACATAGACATCAGTGACTCCGCCCCCTCCGCAGGACCGCGGTGCAGCAGGTCTCACCTGGTTTCTGTCCTCGCTTGTCCGGATGGCGCAGGCCGCTCGCGTCTCCCATATGAAGGTGGTGGTGCAGTTCTGGTTGGACTCGAATCGAGGCGGCATGGACTGTTTGGAGCAGAGCAGAGACACGCCCACGTCAGTCACAGAGCGGTGCAGAGA